>NC_051177.1:208085760-208215707 GCF_013339695.2 Rhipicephalus sanguineus
CGAAATATTCGTATTCGATTCGGAAATTGTGTATTCGAAAAGCTTCGAATATTTGATAACTTCGAATATTCAAAAAATTCGAATATGCGATTCGATTACCATGCACAAAATACTCGTCTTCCACATTTCTGCTGTGTTCGTATCGCTAAAAACGTTGCCGAGAGGAGCGATAAACATCATAGGTACACGGAGGCACGATATCTGCCTGCGACGAGCGCCCCAATACGTATGATTTATTGCTGGTACATCTCCGACGTGCAGCGCTGTTGGCGATCATGTAACCGTACATTTTCAATATTATGCGGCCGTAACATGCCGCACTACCACTCGTTCACTATGCGGACCACTTCTGAAGAAAGACAGTGACCAACGTGACTGATGGCGGACTGTTCAGATTCCCCACTCTGGCAAAGCTTTGCCCCATGTAACTCCCTTTACCAGCCACTTCTGTTCCAAGCAAGCGTGCCTTTTCAGTGTCATGGGGGTTGTCTCTGTTAGAAGGGAGCGCCTGCTGCCTGATCATGTGGAGCAACTCATATTTCTTCAGGATAACATCTAGTCATTACTTTCATTGTGCCGTGATATTTGCTTGTGTTGTGATGTGCATTGTGCTAGCCTGGACATCGTGTTCTGGAGATAGCAGTGTATGTTATGTGGCCAGTCAGGCTGTTAATGTTTTTTTTTTTCAAATGTCTGCATGTTAAATAAAATATTCTTACTGTGGAGGCATTTTTCCTTTGATATTCGATATTCGATTCGATATTCGAAGGTGGATATTCGTATTCGATTCGTATTCGAAAAATTTGATATTCGCACACCCCTAGTAATAAGGCTTGAGCCGAGACACGTGAACGATGTCGCTCGTAGCTGGCGATGACGTCGTTGGATCGGCTGGGATGATCTCATACGTGACGTCAGTCACCTGGCGAACGACACGGTATGGTCCAGTGTACCGTGACAGCAGTTTCTCAGAAAGCCCCACACGCCGAGTGGGTGACCAGAGAAGCACAAGAGAACCCGGGGAAAAGTGCACGTCTCTATGACGACAATCATAGAGCTGTCTTTGGTGCTCCTGCGAAGCTTCTAGGCGGTTACGGGCGAGTTGGCGCGCGTGGTCGGCGCGGGCGATGGCTTCGGCGGCATATTCGGTGGCGGAGGGCAGCAAAGTGTCCAAGGGTAGCGCGGGTTCTCGTCCGTATAGGAGATAGAATGGCGAGTAGCCGGCAGTGTCGTGACGCGAAGAATTATAGGCGAACGTCACATATGGCAAATGAATGTCCCAGTCCTGGTGATCAGCCGCGACGTATTTCGCGAGCATGTCGGTTATGGTCCTGTTGAGGCGCTCCGTGAGACCGTTCGTCTGTGGATGGTACGAAGTTGTAAACTTGTGCTTGGTATTGCAAGACCGCAGGATTTCTTCAACGACAGCTGAGAGGAAGGTGCGGCCACGGTCAGTGAGGAGTTGGCGTGGGGCTCCGTGCACTAAAATTATGTCGTACAACAGAAAGTCCGCAACGTCGGTAGCGCAACTCGTCGGAAGTGCTCGTGCGATAGCGTACCGCGTCGCGTAGTCTGTGGCGACAGCAATCCATTTATTTCCGGAGCTGGAGAGTGGGAAAGGGCCAAGCAGGTCGAGACCGACTCGAAAAAAAGGTTCAGCGGGAACCTCGATCGGCTGAAGGAAGCCAGCTGGAAGGGCAGACGGCTTCTTGCGGCGCTGGCAGGGCTCACAAGCGGCGACATAGCGTCGAACAGAATGGGCAAGTCCAGGCCAAAAAAACCGACGACGTACACGGTCGTATGTGCGGGAAACGCCCAAGTGGCCTGCCAAGGGAGCGTCATGAAGTTGGTGAAGGACAGTCGAACGCAGATGTGCCGGTATGACGGGAAGTAAGTCGGAGCCGAGTGGATCGAGGTTGCGGCGGTATAGGATCCCGTCTTTGACGAGATACATTCGTAGAAGCGCGTCACGAGGTGCTGACTCAAGTTGGTCAATGATGGCTCGTAAAGATGCATCCCGGCGTTGCTCTTCGCCAATTTTGAGCAGCTGCGACACAGAAAAAACGTCTGCGATGGTGTCAGTATCGGCTGCTTCCTCCACAGGGTAGCGGGATAAACAATCCGCATCCTGATGCAATCGCCCTGTTTTATACGTTACAGAGAACGTGTATTCTTGCAGGCGTAGCGCCCAGCGAGCAAGTCGTCCTGTGGGATCCTTGAGTGAGGCTAGCCAGCAGAGCGCGTGATGATCGGTGACGACACGGAATGGGCGCCCGTATAAGTATGGCGAAACTTTGCGACTGCCCACACAAGAGCGAGGCACTCGCGCTCTGTGATTGAATAGTTGCGCTCTGCGGAAGATAGCAGTCGGCTTGCATAGGCTATAACACGGTCGTATCCACGTTGGTGTTGCAGTAACATTGCTCCTATGCCGTGCCCACTGGCGTCAGTGCGGACCTCGGTTGAAGCTGATGGGTCAAAGTGGGCCAAGACTGGCGGAGTGGTAAGCAGGGTCGTAAGTTGAGAAAAGGAAGAGGCTTGATCAGGGCCCCAGTAAAAAGGGGCGTCTTTCTTCAAGAGGTCGGTGAGGGGGCGTGCAATGGTCGCAAAGTCCTTAACAAAGCGTCGGAAATAGGAGCACAGCCCCACAAAACTTCGAACATCCTTTGGGGACCTCGGAACAGGAAAGTTGGTAACGGCGCGAATTTTCTCAGGATCTGGGCGCACGCCTGTGGCATCGACGAGGTCGCCAAGCACGGTGATTTGACGACGAGCAAAGTGGCATTTGGAGGAGTTCAATTGAAGTCCGGCTCTACGGAAAACGTCAAGAATCGCCTCTAAACGATCGAGATGCGAGTCAAATGTGGGTGAAAAAACAATAACGTCGTCGAGATAACACAAGCAGGTGGACCATTTGAACCCTTGGAGCAATGAGTCCATCATTCTTTCGAAGGTGGCCGGCGCATTACAGAGACCGAAGGGCATCACCTTGAACTGATAAAGACCATCAGGAGTGACGAATGCGGTCTTCTCGCGGTCCATCTCATCGACGGCTATCTGCCAGTAGCCAGGCCGAAGGTCGATAGTTGAAAAATAAGTAGCACCATATAGGCAGTCTAGGGCGTCGTCAATGCGGGGCAAAGGATAAACATCCTTTTTTGTAATCTTGTTGAGGTACCGATAATCTACACAAAAGCGCCATGTGCCATCCTTCTTTTGGACAAGGACGACGGGAGAAGCCCAGGGGCTGCACGAGGGCTTGATAATGTCTTTCGTGAGCATCTTCTGGACTTCCTGCTGTATTACTGTACGCTCCGACGCGGAAACACGATAGGGACGCCTGTGAATTGGATTGGCATCGCCAGTATTGATGCGATGCGTAACGACGGTCGTTTGGCTTAAGGATGTACTGGCAAAATCAAAAATGTCGCGATAGCGCTCTAGAACTTGGTAGAGAGCTTCAGCTTGATCGGACGTGAGGTCCGATGAAACCATCCGTTTAATGTCGACGCCCGAGGAAGGTGATGAAGTTGAACCACGGGCTGAGCTGCAGCAATCATCCACTCTGAAGGGCTCGACATGGTGGTCCTGAAGAGCGGTAATTTGGGCCAGAGAGATACCCAGGGGGAGAACCTGTGCCGTCAGTGCGAAATTGACAAGGGGAAGGCAAGTGCGGTTTCCCGTAATTGTGAGAATCGTGTGCGGAACAGCGACACCACGCGTAAGCATCACGGCAGGAAGCGGTGCAACCATGTAATCGCCGTCAGGTACAGGTGGGGTGGAGGATAAGTCGACGTGTGTAACGGAGTTCGGCGGGAGGCGTATGAAATCGGTGCAGCTGAGACGACTTTGAGGTGGGTCGGTCGGATCGGAAAGGAGAGGCAAATCAAGGTGAAGAGAGCCGGCTGAACAGTCTATGAGGGCAGAGTGAGTGGCTAGAAAATCCATACCGAGAATGAGTTCATGAGGGCAATGTTCGATAACGACAAAGAGAACGACAGTGCTTCTATCTTCAATAGTGACCCGGGCTGAGCACGTGCCAATATTAGCGGCAGTTCCCCCGTCGGCGACTCGTACGGCTCGGTTTAGGGCGGGCGTGACAACTTTCTTAAGTCGGCGGCGAAGAGCAGCACTCATAATGGACACATGCGCCCCAGGATCTATTAACGCGCTCACAGGAACATTGTCCACAGTAACGTCCAAAAGATTCCGGTTTGTTGATAACGTTAAACGAGGATTTCTTGCGGAGGTCGTCAATGCAGCTCCACCTCCAGAAGCTGCACTGCCTAGTTTTCCGGTCGGAGGCGCTGCGAATAGGTCGGAGAGGCAGCATGGCGAGATTGTGGGGGCGAGCGAGATTGACGGCGAGCAGGGGATGGTGAGCGGTCGTAGCGAGGTCTGGTCAGAGGTGCGGCAGGAGCAGAGAATGTGGTCGGCATAGAAGCAAGTGCTGAGCACGACTGGTTGACAGAACTGGCCTGGTTTGTAGACCCATGGTGTGCCGGTGGAGCCCAGTGGTTGCGGCAATAGCGAGCGATATGACCAACGCGTCGGCAGTTAAAACAGATGGGCTTGTCGTCAAAGGTACGCCATTCGGACGGGTTGCGTTGTCGAGAATAGGTGGAAGCAAGTCGAGGAGCGGACGGCCGACGATAAAAAGGCTCAGCAGAGTACACAGGTGGAGCAGGATTTAGGCCGAAGTTCGATAATTCTTGACGGACGACGGCTTGGATCAAGGAAACCGTTGTCGGGGAAGGGTCAGGCGTTGAGAATGGAGTGACCACCGGTTGCGCTGCCTCAACTTCTCGACGAATGATGCGGGTGAGGTTGTCACATCGAGGGGCCTGGCGGAAGACGTCATCACAAGAGGAAATAGGCGCTGTGTTCGGAAGGCGCGTGATGCTTTGAGGTACGCGGCGGGCTTTAGCCTGTTCTAGACGGCGGCATTCTTAAGGATCGTGTCGATGCTCGCGATGTTGTTAAAAACCAGCAGATGGAAGGCGTCGTCGGCAATACCTTTCAGGACGTGATCAACTTTCTCGTCTTCCGACATGCGCTGGTCGGCGTTGCTACAAAGAGCCAGGACGTCAAGAATGTAGGAAACGTAGGACTCAGTTGAAGTCTGGGCACGCGTGGCGAGAGCCTTCTTTGCAGCGAGCTGACGGCCAGATGAATCGCCGAAAAGATCGCGGATCTTCTCTTTGAAGAGATCCCAGCTCGTTATTTCTTCTTCGTGGGTTTCAAACCATGTCCGCGGAGTGCCGTCGAGGTAGAAAAGAACGTTAGCGAGCATGAGTGTGCGATCCCAGCGGTGCGTAGCACTGACGCGCTCGTACCGGTTCAGCCAGGCGTCAACGTCGGTAGTACCATCTCCGGAGAAAGTGCCTGGATCCCGGGGAGGCGAGCATATGACGTAGGTTGTGGCTGGGGCTGAAGGGGTCGGCGGTGATGAAGCTCCGGGAGGCGAAGTCGGTGAGGGGTCGCCGGTGTTGCGACCGCTGCGCGTTTCCATGGAGGTACGGGAATCGTCCACCTCCACCAATAATGTTACAGGTAGCTCGTTTAATAACTATTCACAATGCACAGCGCAGGGTGGACAAGATGGCGACAGTCCAGCAACAACCAGCAAGCGACGTCGTCTTCCTCTTTCATAGAGCCACGCTGTCTGGTATCAATATTGTAACGTTTATAAGTCTCGAGGCGTCGGTCTGAACATACAGAGCAAATCGTTACATCGCCGTGGAGTTGGCAAGAAGTAAATGAGCTCTGGCTTCGCGACCCCTCCCAACGGAGCCGAAATGCAGAAACTTCAACCATCGCAACTCATCTGCGCCGAGATCTGTCCTACCCAGTGCGGCTCCCAGCGAGCGTTAGGCCTAGCGTACCGGCCGAGTCCGTGTACATGCCACCGGCGCTTCTTGGTTTAAGCACACGCAATTCCAACGTGTAAGAATTACTGTAAAGTATAGTCTGGACATCCGTTAATTTAAAATAACCGTTTTTTCTTGTGTACGGTGTCCGCACAAGGAGCGATGACCATCGATGCGACTCGCTTTCAGCAACGAACGCAGGCTCACCGAAAGCAGCCGGCCGCACTCGCCGGTACTTCTCTGACTCATACGTCAAAACATATACATGTCAACTGGTACGCGTTAGTGAACTAACACACCGGCATCTTTTTTCAACAAATTGCATTTGTTTTTGCTGAGCGGTTTTATAGTTGTAGTGATCGATAGAACTGCAAATCAGAATACAGGCACGCCCGCTCCGCAATAATATTGTCGCTCGCGCGAGAAAACTACCCCGTATGAATTCATGTAGGCGCGTGTTTACCGAACGAGTCATCGTAAAGCTTCTGTACATGTTGATCAGTAGCAAGGGCGAGAAACGGCTATTAAAAATCGACAGTAACAGCCGTCAAACTGTACCCTGTTTCTCGGTCCATTTGATATTTTTCGGAGTTAAGAGGGAATTCTTAAAGACACTTAGCGCTCTTCCCAATTTGGGCATTTCATTCGTTGCCGCCAACCCTTTGTGTGTATCTAATAAAGAAGCAAGCCTGATTTTGAAAGGAAGATCGCGTCTTCCGTGAATACGCGACATCAAAATATGAAAGGAAACGCTGTCTTACTCTATTGACTAGCCCTTTTACGGAAGTGCCAACAGGTTTCAGCGTGGCGCTGTGGCAGAGTACTCGCTTGGAGATTGAAAGGTGACGAGTTCGAATCCTCGTGGTGGAAGTTTTTTTTTTTTCAAACGACTTTTTTTTTCTTTTTTTTTATTGCACTAATGCTTTCTATATTACTTTCTTTACTAATATATCTATGTAGGGCACGTAGGCATCGCCGTTTTAACGCTGTAGAGCCGTTTTGCGCTTGAGTACCCAGCGCCTCCCAGTAAAACACCGCTTCAGCGGCCCAGTATCCAGCGCGACGCTGGGCCCATAATCAGGCATGGCACTGGACGCTGGTACCCAGTGGCGCTGGGTTTTGCAATGGGGTAATTGTTTTGTTTTGTAGAATGTGTTTTGAAATGAGACAGACAGTTTACGCGATTATTGTGGTTTTGTGTTGCACGCGGTATCTGAAGCTGGCGACTGAGTGAGTTGCGCCGCTCGGGCTTGGTAGACGCCTAACGATGGTGGAGGAGCGTGGAGTCAGTGCATGTGAGATTGCGGAGATATCGCGACAGGCCGAAAGGGAGGTGGAAGGGGGACTATTTCGCGAAACGGGAATGTTTAGAGAGACAAGGGTACGTGACTGGCAGCTGTGGCCCAAGTTAGGTAGATGATGTGAAGTGATCAGTCGAGATACGCCGATGGGCGCTGCGGAACAGACGAGATGAGTAGAGCTAGTGGATCGGCTACGGCGTTTTCCCTGCACAATAGTGTCGTGCCTCCTTAGGAGGCGGGGAGAGCCGCCGTATTGGGAAAGATGTAGCAACTCTGGTATCCACGAGAAGCGATCAAAGATCGAGTAAAGATGTGGTCAAGGCGTCTCCCCGCACGGGAACGTGTCGCGCCTCGTTAGGAGGAAGGCGACACAGCGGCCGTCATTTTTGCTGTCGTCTCCGTTGTTGTGATCCTGGCGTTGTCGGGAAGGGGTCCGTATTCTGGTAGGAGACCTTGCTGCCTGCGGCTGGCTCGCTCGTGAGCGTTGGCGTCGCTGTCGGCTTGATGGCTTGGCTCACGGCTGGAGGGGAGCCTTCGGCACGTGGACCGGGACGAACCTCCGCCACATGTCACGGGATCGTGAGGTCAACGAAGGCAGCAGTCGTCCTGTAGGAGAAAGAACTGTTTTATTTGACCGAACTTGGTGGCCGGAAAAAGGAAAGTCAAACTACAGCAATACACACTGTACAGTGATAGCGGCGAACAGAGCTGCGGCCGTCGATAAACTGCTCTGCGCTAAGGCGTGTGGGCATTTATACATGCGGCATCGAACATTCGAGCCTTATCGCTGGTTGCCACGTTGGTTCCAGAATGAATTCAACTGTTCGAGTTTTCTCGGTCAAGGCGATAAGGAGATTCTGAAATTATCTGGAAGGTTCCCAGCCATTTTGAAAACACCGCGATTACTCGTGTAACGGACCGGTTACATAAACATAGCAAAAGAAGCGTGCGTGGCAATATACACCAAACTGGCACTTCTTGTCGTTACTGTAGACGAACATAAATGACAGGTCGTGACATCAATGACATAAATGACAGATCATATTGTCACGATCAATAGCCGACAGGACGACAGAGGACAAAGAAGCGAGCAGCACGAGCTGCAGCTGGGGGCTTTCTGAGGAAGACGACGTTGAGGCGTCTGCTCTTTTTGTTATCGGAATACAGACTTGTTTTTCCTCGTCGCAACGTGGTCCTGTATCTTGTTATTTCCGCGTTGCGACACTGGTGGAGGTGCTGGACTTCTACGTCTGATGCTCGGGACTCCGCCACGACCCGGCACTTCAAGTCCGACACCGGAACCTGTTCCTGCAGTGGACACTCCTGTCCACCGCTACAGTCGCCGACAGCGAGGCCTCAGTCCCGAGGCAATCCCCCTGGAACCTCTCCAGCCAAGGACTCCGTCTGCAGAAATGGCAACTGGCGGCGCTTCACAGGTGACCGTTGAGCAGCCTCGGATTCCCGAGACCTTCCACGGAGAGGTTTATGAAGACGTCGAGGATTCGGTTGGACCAGTATGAGCGAGTCGCCAAGGCGAACCATTGGACCGTCGAACACAAGCTCGCGCGCGTCTACTTTGCTCTAGCGGACAGCGCTCGCACGTGGTATGAGAACCGCGAGGCCACATTGTCTTCATGGGATGCCTTTCGGCAGCAGCTTCGCAGCACCTTCGCAAACAACGACCGCCGCGATTCAGCTCAGGAACTCATCGAGTCTCGTATACAGAAACCGAATGAGAGTGTCGCCATGTTTGCGGAGGACATGACCCGCCTATTTCGACGAGCTGACCCTGAGATGCCTGAAGCCAAGAAACTACGTCATTTGATGCGAGGCGTCAAAGAACAACTGTTTGCCGGTCTTCTTCGCAACCCGCCGACAACCGTTGCGGAATTCGTCCAAGAGGCTACAACTATCGAGCGAGCACTACAGCAACGGTGCCGCTATTACGACCGACCAAACAACGCCTCGATAAGCGTCTCTGCTCTGACGGCCGGCAGTGGGGGTTCTCTACGTGAGCTTACTTAATCGCGAGGTTGTTCGTGAAGAAATCCGCAACCTCCTTGTGACTCCGCAAGAACCTGCAATGGCTTCGGTTGCAGAAGTCGTACGACATGAGATCAGGCAAGCATTTTCTTTGCCCGAATCGCTACCAGACCAGCGATCGGTTAACTATGCGTCGGCCGTCCGTCGTCCAACGCCATTGTCGCACAACTCGTCTCCCCTGGCTCATCCTTGCAACGAGCCGGTGATCCCATCGTACCTTCCACCGCCGCATGAGCCGGTGATTCCAGCGTACATTCCACCGCCGCCGCCGCCGACTCCACAGCTTAATGCGCTTACGGAAACGTCGCCGTTCTACCCTCCGCCAACGTCTGCAGCCTGGTCGCAAAGGATGGCCACCAGTCGACCATTTGCTCGTAAGACGGACTTGTGGCGCACCGTCGACCGCCGTCCACTTTGTTTCCATTGCGGAGAAGCCGGCCATGTTTACCGCATTTGCCCTTACCGTGACCAGAGATCTCAGACTTTTGCGCCGCCCTTTCCACGTCCTCGTTTTGACAACCGCCGCGACAGCAACATGCACCCGCAAGCAGAGCCATTCGGTCCGTATCGTCGACCCCGTTCTCCGCCACCTGCGCCGAGCTCTTCGCCGCACCGTCGTAGTTACGCCGACGCTGCCCGGGGCAGATCCCCCAGCCCTCGTCGGGGAAACTAACAGCAGCGACCTTTGGGGGGAAGGTTGCCGCCCGTCGAGAGGCTACAACACCCCCAACCGTACGATACGACGATACGACGGACGATGCGACGTCGCCGACCCCGAAGGAAATCGTAAGCGCCGACATAGCTATTTACATAGACGGACGCCCAGTGACAGCGCTGGTGGATACTGGTGCGGATTTCTCAATTATAAGCCGGAAGCTCGCCGACTGCCTCAAAAAAGTTAAGACTTCATGGACGGGGCCCAACATCAAAACCGCGGGTGGTCAACTGATGACGCCGACCGGCAAATGTACCGCCAGAATTAACATCGGTAATTCGGCTTTCGTTGCCACGTTCGTCATTTTGTCGGAGTGCTGCAAGGACCTGATCTTAGGAATGGATTTCCTGTCTGAATACGGCGCCGTTATAGACATTCCGGACAGGTCGGTTACATTTTGGATGGCCCCAGATCAAGTTTCGGATATACGCTGTGCAGATCAGCCACGTAAACATCTGCGCGTCTTCGACGATGACGTGACCATCCCTCCGCGGTCCAGCGCTCTCGTGGCTGTAACATGCGACCTACTAGGCAAGTCCGACAACATCGCCGAACAAATCCCAACATTGCTATTCAGCCATGGCCTATCCATTGCAAGAGGCGTCATAAGCGTAAATTGCGGACACACGCAAGTTCTAGTAACAAACTTCAGCCCTGAGCGACGACATCTTGCGAGAGGTATGGCAGTCGCGTACGTGGAGGAGCTCACTGAGGTCGCACGCTGCTTAACTGTGGAGCAAGACGATCACACCGGCCTGCTGCCCGTACCTCTATCCGTCGATGTTAGCCCAAGTTTGCTGCCTACGCAGAAGGAAAGCCTCCTGGACCTTATTAATCAGTTTCAGGATTGTTTCTCTTCGACGCCCAGAGTTCGTCAAACGCCTTTGACGAAACATCGCATCATTACGGATGAAACGGCCAGACCCATACGGCAAAACCCGTACCGAGTAGCTCCGCGGGAACGTGAAGCCATAGAAAGTCAGGTGCGCAAGATGCTTCAGGATGACGTTGTTCAGCCGTCGAAGAGTCCTTGGGCATCGCCGGTAGTATTGGCGAATAAAAAAGACGGCACCTTACGTTTCTGCGTGGACAACCGCAAGCTCAATCAGGTTACAAAAAGACGTTTACCCGCTACCTCGTATAGACGATTCCCTCGATCGACTACGGCATGCACGTAATTTCTCGTCGATGGATTTGAGGAGCGGATATTGGCAGATAGAAGTCGACGAAAGAGATAGAGAAAAAACAGCATTCGTGACACCCGATGGCCTTTATGAATTTAAGGTACTTCCTTACGGCTTGTGTTCCGCACCGGCAACATTTCAGCGGCTCATGGACACTGTACTATCAGGGCTCAAGTGGCAAACGTGCCTGGTATATTTGGACGATGTGATTGTATTTTCTGCCACATTTGACGAGCATTTGAAGCGACTACACGCGGTATTCCAAGCGATACGATCTGCTGGACTTACGCTTAAACGAGAAAAATGTCACTTTGGCTTCGAAGAGCTTCTGTTTCTGGGGCATCTTGTCAGCAGTGAAGGTGTGCGGCCTGACCCCGACAAAATAGCTGCCGTTACAAGTTTTCCCGCACCATCTGACAAAAAGGCAGTCAGACGATTTTCAGGACTGTGCGCCTATTACCGACGCTTCATTCAGAACTTTTCACGCATTGCCTCGCCGTTGACACGTCTCACCAGAGAAGACGTCACATTTGTGTGGGGTGAAGAGCAGCAGGAAGCGTTCAACAAGCTGCGGCAACGCCTCCAAAAGCCGCCAGTCCTGGGACACTTTGACAATGACGCTCCGACAGCGGTCCACACCGACGCCAGCAATGTCGGCTTAGGAGCCGTACTCGTGCAGTGGCAAGATGGCGCCGAAGGAGTAATTGCTTATGCGAGCAGGACCCTCTCCCGCACGGAAGAGAATTATTCCAACACTGAAAAAGAGTGCCTTGCGGTGGTGTGGGCTGTTATAAAGTTTCGCCCATACTTGTACGGCCGCCCGTTTAAAGTTGTCAGCGACCATCATTCTCTTTGTTGGTTGACGAACCTAAAAGACCCATCAGGACGATTGGCGCGCTGGAGCCTTAAGCTTCAAGAATTCGATATGGCTATTGTGTACAAATCAGGGAAGCGACATACGGATGCCGATTGCCTTTCTCGCGCGCCACTTGAACATGCAAATTCTGAAGATGACGACGACGTGGCCTTTGTCGGGGTTGTCAACACGACTACAATCGCACAGCAGCAACGCGACGACCCGGAACTGCAATCCATTATTGGTTTCTTGGAGGGGCGCACATCCGCTGTGCCAAAGCTCTTCGCAAGAGGAGTAGCATCATTTTGCTTGAGAAACGACGTCCTATATAAGGTGAACTTTTCGCCGAACGGAAACACCTACTTACTCGTCGTTCCAACACCACTGAGGAGAGAAGTACTACAGGCGTGCCATAATGAAGCAACATCCGGTCATCTGGGTTACACACGAACGCTATGCCGAGTGAGACAAAAGTACTACTGGCCAAGACTAACGGCAACCGTTCAACAGTACGTTCGGACTTGCCTTGAATGCCAGCGTAGGAAAGTGCCAGCCGTCAAACCAGCAGGGCTCCTCCATCCGATTGATGTACCGGATGTACCATTCACTCAAGTCGGAATGGATCTCCTAGGCCCATTTCCAACTTCGGCTGCAGGGCGCAGATGGATAATTGTAGCCACGGACTACCTCACTCGCTACGCCGAAACCAAGGCTCTGGAGAGGGGCACGGCAAGTGAAGCAGCCCGGTTTTTTATAGAGAATGTAGTGCTGAGGCATGGCGCTCCATCTGTAGTAATAACTGACAGGGGAACAGCATTCACAGCCGAGCTGTTACACACAGTGCTGAAGCTTAGCGGCACATCTCACCGGCGTACAACGGCATACCATCCACAAACGAATGGTCTGACGGAGTGGCTAAACAAGACACTTGCCGATATGCTCTGCATGTACGTTGATGTGGAGCATAAGAACTGGGATGAGATCTTGCCTTATGTCACTTTCGCATATAATACGGCCCAGCAAGAGACAACACGCATGACACCGTTCCGTCTTCTCCATGGCAGTGAAGTCACAACCATGCTCGACGCTATGCTGCCGCATGAAAACGATGGCGTCGGAACAGATGCAGACTACATAACTCAGCTTGCTGAAGAAGCCTGACAACTTGCGCGCACGCGTATTCGTCGCCAGCAGGACTATGACACAAGGCGCTACAATCTACGTCACCGACCAGTCTACTACGAGCCGGGAGAGAGAGTTTGGGTCTGGACCCCAGTTCGCCGTCGTGGCCTCTCAGAGAAGCTATTACGGCGGTATTTTGGGCCGTATAAAGTCCTCCGACGTCTCACTGATGTTAATTATGAGGTTATTCCCGACAGTCCACATTGCTCAAGGCGTCAAAAGCATGCACCAGAGGTTGTTCACGTGGTTCGGATGAAGCCTTATTTGTGCGAATGAACTCATGGGCTGCCAGTGAGTACAAACCCTGCTGCCGTGACGATGAAGCATCGGGACGATGCTTCCTTGGAAGGGAGGCTGTCACGATCAATAGCCGACAGGACGACAGAGGACAAAGAAGCGAGCAGCACGAGCTGCAGCTGGGGGCTTTCTGAGGAAGACGACGTTGAGGCGTCTGCTCTTTTTGTTATCGGAATACAGACTTGTCTTTCCTCGTCGCAACGTGGTCCTGTATCTTGTTATTTCCGCGTTGCGACAATATTATGCTTGTCATGTGCAGTACGATTTACATGACACATTCTTGGTGCGTTTCCGGCTGTTTTGGTAACTCGATATACACCAAAAGTGGTATGGCATGACATGAGTGTGTGGTGAACATAAGTGACAGGACACCCTATCGGAAAACAGCAAAAGATGGTGGATATCAAGAAAATATTGCTGGGTATGCTGGAAATCATGGTGTTATTAGCGGAAAGTGGTGTGTGGCATGGTGTAAATTAGCTGGCTAAGGTGGAAACGATGGTGGAGAGTAGCGGCAAAACAGTAGGTAGTGTTAGGAGACGGCGCCCACTATCGCGAGAATGATGGAAAGCATCGAGGGAATGGTGGGTGAGGAAATGATGATGTAGCATGCTGGAGAAGCTGCGCCAAATGCCGTCATTTCATACCGTTAACCAGTGGCAACTATGATGAATATAATGTGAAAGATCATTGAATGCACATGGGATAGCATTTTGGGCGAGTTGGTAATGCCTAATGGAGCGATGTAAACTCAATAGACAGGATCGAATTGGTGTTTTACTTATCGTTATGCACCATTTGTGAGCACCTTTAGTTTATTTCTTATTCATTGACAGGAATTAAATAAATATTTTTGAGGTGAGTGGTCGAGCCCTGTGAGCGTTCTTTTTCAATGCTACATTTGTTTGCAGTGTTGAGTTTACCGCAGCAGAACGTTGGGGGGGGGGACACCATGCCGCGCACAAGACGCACGAAGAAGCAGGCGTTAGGCGGGGCTGCTCGAGAGCACGCAATAAAAGAAAGAAAAAGTGTTCAACCAGGGCAACACCGGTGTCGGCCTCTTCTCTGTCGCTACATTATTGGTGCCGAAAACCCGGGAGAAGGCCGACATTCTACGTACCGTACTGAGGATGGACAAGCTACGTAGGCATCGAGGCGCCCTTCGGGGTGCCACTACCCGACTCCTGTCCGAGGCCACCGAGATCCTCCTGCAAGGCACAGTACCGTCTTCCGCCGACTTGCAGGAACTCATCGACGGGCTTCGCGACAAAGACACAGCTCTTGCCGAACTGGACAAACAGATCGCCGACGACCTTGACGGTGAGGAGTTCGATCAGGAAATTATGGGTGCTCTGGATTACCATGCGAAGATCGTGAAATCCATTAGCAGGCTTCGGTCCGCGATGAACGGGCGTGCAGCGGTAGGTTCTACCGTCACCGAAACCAACCAGCCGAGGCATACGGGTACAATTGACAGCCAGCAGCTCCCTGGGAACTGCCCACTCGGTCGCCTTGCCGAAACTTCAAGTGCCCGTCTTCAGCGGCGAGAACCGTAAGTGGCAGGGGTTCTGCGAGCACAACGAGGTGACCATTCACACGCACCCCGATCTCACCGGTATCGAGAAGTTCAAGTACTTGAAGAAGTACTTGGCGGTGCTGCGAAGCGGGTCATTGAAGGAATAAGCCTTACAGTAGCGAACTACAACATTGCCGTCAAGGTGCTCAACGAAATGTTTGGGCGAAAGGATCTTCTCATCGACGACAACATCGACAGCCTCCATGCCATCGAACCAGTCGAGACATCGTCGCAAGTTACAAGGCTGCGGGACCTGTACGAGCAAATACAGTTCAGGACCGGCTGTTTGGAGAGTCTTGGCGTGCCGTCTTCAGAGTACGCGGTTGTTTTGCACCGGGTGCTGATGCGCTCATTGCCAGAGGACCTGGCGATCCAGTACCGAAAGCGCACAAAGACCGGCACAGACGCCGCGGACTCTGCAGTCCAATCGAGAGACGAGCAAGTCAAGGCAATCTTGAAGTTCCTTCAAGTGGAAGTCGAAAGTAGAGAGGAGAGTCGAGCGTCACGCGAGAAGGCCACTTCAGGGAGACCATCGACGAACCGCAAGGCTGCGGACACCTCATCACCGCCACATCTACCGTCGGCTCCAGCCCTGACAGCACGGTCATCATCGCCAGGTGCCACTTCAAGGCTTGCACAGACAATATGTCCCCTCTGCGGCATCTCAGGCCACTTGACGCATGACTGCGGGGCCGCGCTATCTGCAGAGGAAAAGCACCAGCGTCTTTCCAGCAATAGCTGCTGCTTCAGGTGCGGAAAGCAAGGGCACATTTCTCGCATTTGCCGAACCGCAGCCTGCCTTAAGTGCGACCGATGCTCAGGAAGCCATATTTCTGCTCTGTGCGTCATCTGGGGCCGACTAGGATCAGACAGTCCACAATCTACTGGAGCTGAAACCCGAGAGGCAGGCACACAGCGAGAAAAGCGCGTAACAACGGCTCCTGCTAGCAGCACGCGTTCGTCGTCAGTGTTGCTACAAACAGCCGCAGTGTGGGCATCCGGAACCCGTGTCCGTGTACCAGTGCGACTGGTCCTTGACAACGGCAGCCATCGAACGTTCATCCGAAAAGACTTGTCGCAGCAGCTTTGCCTGCCTTCCACTGGATATGAAGAGATGGATGTCTATACATTCGGCGGGTCAGAGCACCCACGACATTACCAGTGCCAAAGGGTGAACGTCACGCTCTGTGGACGTATTGAACCGATCGTCGTCGATCTTGAAGCTCTGGAGGTGCCAGAGGTCTGCACCGTAAAGGGTCCAGCTTCAGTGCCAAACGTTATCAATATGATGCGTGACCGCAATCTGGCCTTTGCTGACGAAGTTCAAGGGGACCAACCTCAAGACTCTACGATAAGCGTCTTGATCAGTTCAGACAACTACTGGAGGATAGTGACCGGACGCGTCGAGCGCTTCACCGACAATCTGTGTGCAGTTGAGACCATATTTGGCTGGGTCATACAAGGAATGTACGCTAACGTGTACCATCCTTCGACACTGCGTAACATCAGTGCAACTGTGCCTTGTTCCTGGCTTGTTCCGACGACTGGCGCACTGAAGAACGACCTGGAGACGTATCAGAGATGTGGTGCTTGGACGCCATCAGTATAACTGACGGACAAGAAGACGACGTCAGCCAGAGCACCCAGCGCTCGTCCACTTTCGTAGCGCGATACACAAGAGCGCAGGACGGTACGTAGTACCGCTTATGATCAAGACGCCTGGTCTCACGTCTTGTACTAACCGAAGTGTGGCTGAAACCAGGCTCAAGCGTCAGCTTCAGTGGTTCGAGCATCACCCAGAAGTTCTGAAGGAGTACCACGCCACCATCAGCGAGTACTTCAAAGAAGGCTATGCGGAAAGAGTAGTGCCGTCGGCACCCCTTGGACAGACCGTCTACTACCTGCCTCACCATGCGGTAGTCCGACGTGAGGCCGTGACTACAACGGCCCGGGTTGTGCTCGATGCCTCATCGCATGAATACGGTGAACCGTCTTTGAACGACATGCTCGATAAAGGCATCAAGCTGGGTCCTGAACTCCTGAAGCTACTCTTGCAGTTTAGGAGCAGGAAATTTGTCCCGTTCCGTGTGTACGGATCGGTATCACCCGTACACACGAGATTTTTCACTAGGGTAGTTATGGGTGAAATGCCCATTTCCTCTAAATACATGAGAGAAAGAAATCAGGAGTGCATCTTTCGACAACAAAGCGACAGATATGAGCTGACTGCGCAAGGGAAGAGGGCGCTTGCACACAAGATGGTTTGGTACAAGGGCACTGGTTAGTCAAGGGCAGAAAACACCATGCTGCTTTTAACAACAGAGCTGTTTATGCTCGGAGCAACGACAGTTCTGAACAAAACAATCACTACTATTACTCGCGTGCTGTTATCCTGCAGTTCATATTATGCGCCATTGCAAGAATACCTGCGGCAATTTGTCGGCTGTGTAATGTAATAAATTGGATGGGCCAGAGAAAAAGTAAATAGAGAAAAAAACCCACAGAAAGAGAAAGACAAAGAGAGAGAGCAAGGAAGAGGAAATGAGATGGAAAGGGAAGAATAGAAAGACGGGTGATGAAATACACATAGAAAGGGAAAGAAAAAAAATGCAGGTAAAAAGAGTTAGAAGAAACAGAGAGGAAGAAACAAAGCTAAACAAATGAGACAATCAAAGCAACAGAGAGAAAATGACAGGGCGAGATAAGGGTACAGAGTGAAAGAGGAAGAGAAGGAAAGAAACCCTGCCATATCCACGTGCAGTATCGTACAGAAACTAGGTGGAAAAGCGAAGCGAGAAGCAGGGAGGTGGTGAAGCATAGGAAAAACAATGTGTAATGAATGAAGGGCGGAAGAGACGGTGAGGAGAATGATGGAAAGGTGAGGAGGGGAAATGAGATGAGCATAGAGTTAGGCATAGCGTAGACATATATAGCATATTATTGTACGGTCTGAAGAAGCTAAGTGAAGGCGAGGAGAATGAGAAGAACGAGAGGGCCAGCACCTCCTCTATTTTCTTAGTTTTGGCACCACAAGTGCGTTACGGCGCCGAAGTTTTGTCAGGTGCAGTGAGGTGCAGAAAAATTCGTCCTTCCTCCGCTTTTGAAAGCACTTCCGCATGCAAGTGCTTCAAACATGGCATGTATGCCGTGTTGGCTGCTTTTCATGACAGCATTTTATTATTTACTATTTTCGTATGAGACAAATCCCGTGTTTTATTTTCCTGATGCTCGAGCACTTTGACTGGCACTTCATACCACACACTTCTGCTTAATATTTCACCTGTATGCCAGGAGCAGGGTGCAAAATTTTCTTGTGGTTAGAATATTGACACATGTGTAAAAAATTGCGGTAGATAATATTATTTTATCAGGTTGTCACATTTATTCTGGGCTTTCTTTTAACAATGTCAAATAGAAACACAAGCACACTGGCGTTTTTCCTGTTTAAAGTAACACCGCAATTGCACATTTTGAGGAACGTCTAAACCAATGCATATACCGAATGACCAAGCTGTCGATTCTGAAGAAGAGCAACCACCTAGGTTCCAAGTTGCTCGCCGTGTATTTGGCGAACAAACGATCAGGAGGAGAAAGTGATAAAACGACGGAAACCGAAAGTTAACTGTGGACAGCGCGCCCACATTCATATCCTCTTCCACCACAGCCGGTCAGGCTTTACACTATACATTGGCAGCCGACAACTTACGCGGCGCCTAGCGTACCACCAAAGCATTCTTTGTTTCATCGCAGAAGTGTTGTTGAAATAGCCAAACCACCACAGTGCACCCGGCAGTCAAGCCGAGGTGTGCCCCGTAGAAGGCACCCACAACCAATTTACCGAACGAATGCGGTACGACCACCTACCAGTCAACGTTCGTTGCGTTTACGCAGTCGATCATTGAACTGGTGGTTACCACAGGGTTTTGGAAGCCTATCTATCGGGTGTTAGCTTGCCCGGAATCTTAGCATACCAATGCAAGATAGTGAAGTATAGGATGTGAATAGAGAGTTTGAGAATTGGGGACCCTATACGCTGGGCCCTCAAGCGGCGTTGGCCAGCTTGCTATTGCGCTCAGACGATCAGCAGATGTAGAGAATTAGGCCAACGCAGGCTGCTTTGGTTCAAGCGTACGGAGCGCCACGCGTGCAGAAATTAAAATCACGTGAGACGCGGCCATTCTGTGCCGTGCCCGTGCGGCGTCTGCGTCTTCTGCTAGTGACTCAAGAGTCCTTGGGGCCCCACGCTAGTTTTCAATTTTTGCGTCTTGGGTCAACGCGAGCGCAAGAGCCCAAGAATGGCTTGGATTCTGCGCATGCGCCCAGGCGGCTCGCAAGCTCCTTGTATGAATAAGCTCCTTGTGTCCCAGTTCTGAAATTCTCTCATGTATTTTTCGAAGAAATTCTTGCACAATGCGGTAGCACAAGTGTCAAGCAAAACAATTGATGTGCTGTGATTTCATCCCACTCAGCGTAACAGTGACAATTGCGGATCTTTCTCAGAAACTGTGAAAGTCCCGTCACAATCGGAAGTATTTCAAGGCTTTCTTGAATACTTCTGCCGCAACCATTATTAAGACGAAAGCCTGATATGCCTCACTAAGCACGAAATTCGACCACCGGTGTCCCTCGTCGTCGGCGGCGTCGGGGACGAGTGGTGCAGAAAATGCTCATCACATCATGGCGTCACCATATGACGTCATGACAACGTCACATATCGAAAAATATGTGACGTCATCATTACGTCGTCACCGAACACAACCTGAAGGCGTGTGACCTCAAGAGAAGAAACTAGGGACGGCACTTCGCAGTGGCACGTTCTCGCGGCTGGCGTCGATTCTGGTTCAGCCTTGTCGTTCCTTCCCTCCTGTGCCATAAGCCTACAGTGTCATCACATGGCATCGTAGCTTCGTCGTAGGTGGGCTGATCACAGAGGTAGTGCAAAAGCACGCTAGGTGCAGAAAGCTTTCCCAGGAAGGGAGCCTACATCACCAGCCCTTTATGTATAAGCTCCCTAATACATCGACTGAGAAGAAAAGGAACATGGCTTCGCCTTCGAGTCGTCTTAGGTAAAGGCACAAGGGATCCTGTGATTTTGCAAGTTACGTTATTTATTGCGCCGAATATCTGAAGGTATAAAGAAGTAACAAAGGCGTTCTGCGACACGAGGACTTCCCGAAATATTTTATGGCCAGTACTAACCTCAATTGAAAACCATCATTTGACTTTTACGTGCGGTTACTTGGTAGGAACGTCTATTTAGGGCAAGATCGCTCGCCATTCCTTCATCCCTTTCCCCCAGTGAAGGTAGCAAACCTGACGCGCGTCTGGTTAACCTCCCTGCCTTACAATCATTCCCTTCCTCCTCCTCTTCCTGCTCGCCATTGGCTCTGAATCTGCCTCTGCCGATTTATTATAATTAATCAATTAGGTTCCTGATGCGAAAGCATCTTATGCTCAGCGCAGTGTCCGTTCTACGGCGTCCGCACCCATACTGCGCATGCGCCAACTCTCCCCCTTCTCCTCGTTTGAGCACGAGGAGGTAGGAGGAGGTAGCGTGACCACTGCTTCTGCTTATTTTCTCTCTCCCGTTTCTCTCTCTCCGCCACAGCTGTGCGCTCGTATATAATGCGGCGCGCGCTCGCTCCCGTGTCGCTCTCCTGCGCAACAATGCTATGTACGCTCACGAAGCTAAATGTAAACAGCAACGCCGGTAAGCGTTGCACTTTCCTTCGCAACGACGCTATCGACGCTCGCGAAGCCGGAAGTAAACGGCAACACCGGCAAGCGAATCTCGAAGCTGCGAGGCTAAGAAAGCGCGCGTTTGCTTTGCTTCTGTCATTCTCTGTCTGTGCAACAATGTGGGAAACACCATGAACAACGTCAATGTCGGCGCTAGTTGCAGCGGCAGCGCCACCACCGCGGAACATAGGAAGCATCGGGAAGCCGAATGTAAACGTCATCGTCGGCAAGCGGTAATTCAAACGCCTCGACAACCACCGTCTCATAAATCACATAAGAGAAACGGAAACTCGATGCGCACCCCCTGCGATGCTTTCGCATCCCACCATGGTTGCCCGTAGGGGGAGATGATGTGTAATTTTTTCCTTTATCGCTCCATCAGGACAGTAAACATGCGGCATACGAGATTTGAGCCTATTTTGTAATTCAGCAATCATGTTCATTTAGTGCGGTACGAACGCATTGATCCGACTAACGGAAACAGACTATACGCAATAGACCACTAAGTAGTACAAAATTTATCGAAAAAGCCTGTCCGCAAAAATGTGTGTGACGACCAGTCTCCAACAGAACAAGCGCCATGGCATATATGCCTCGCTGCACACTCACGCTTCGTCTTCCTCGCGTCTCTTCTTCATTATGCGCCACGCTGTCCAGCGTGGCGCATAATGCCCAGGCAGCACTGCACGGCCACGCAGCTTGTGTGGCCTTGCCCACAGGGATGCTTCCGCAGTACGCACATAGGGCCGCACAAGAATCGTCTGCTACAATGCTTTAAAGAAGGGGTTCTCGAAGTGGGTTCCGCGAGAGGTGAGAACTATTACGACCCGCTCTCGTTTTACACCCATTAGCATTTAATTTATGACTTCGACCGAAAACTTGCAAGATGTTTTGCATTTAACGAAGCAATCGCATGTTGCATCTGCACATGTGGTGTCTACGGGAAAAGAGCTCCAGCTCTTCTTGTGAGCTCGTTTTATGCCGTGCCATCTCGGATGACTTCTTCTTCAAGGAATAGATTGGTGCCCAATATCTTTATTTTCATAATAAATGCGAAGCATTTCTTGGCGAACTTCTGCGACTTTGAACGTATCTATCTATCTATCTATCTATCTATCTATCTATATCTATCTATCTATCTATCTATCTATCTATCTATCTATCTATCTATCTATCTATCTATCTATCTATCTATCTATCTATTGCCACGCTCGCTTCTTCTTTTATTTTGATGTGTTCGAGTTTGACCAGCAAGGACGGTTATCAACGCTCGACGCTGGCCGTGAAGCAGTTTTCGAGAAGCTTCACGATTTTAGTAGATCGCTTTGTTAAGATTGCGTGCCGCACGCGAATGTTCCAGCTTTGTCGAGAGATAACGCCGCCACCAGCGATATTGCTGGAAAGTTCCATAGCGCCTGTATAAAAGCCGACGCGCTTGACCGCTTGTCAGTTGATCGACGGACGACGCCCTGTTCGCCGCTATATTTGTACAGCGTGTATTGCTGTAGTTCTAGTTCTCATTTTCCGGCCACAAGTTCGGCCAAATAAACAGTTTCATCCTGCAAACGCCGACTGCTGTCTTCATCGACGTCACGACCACGTGACATCTGGTGGAGGTGCTGCTTCGCTCATGTTCCGGTCGCCTCCGTCAGGCCGTGAACCCAGTCCGGGCCGCAACGAAGACATCGACGCCTACCCCGAACAGCGAGCAAGCCGCAGGACACAAGGACTACCTCCAGAATACCAGCCTTTACCCGACAAGACCAGGAAGACCCCGACCATGACCAACACAACAGCGACAATGACAGCAACCATGCCGCTTGCACCCGTGCTGCTACAGCGCCCAAAGGAACCACCGACCTTTCACGGATCATCTGCTGAAGACCCGGAAGGTTGGCTGGAGAAGTACGACCGCGTCGCCATTTTTAACGAATGGACCGATGAAGACAAGTTAAGACACGTCTACTTCGCCTTGGAGGACTCTGCCCGAACTTGGTTCGAGAACCAAGAGCGAAGCCTCACGACGTGGGACATTTTTCGCACAAGATTCCTTGCCACATTCACGAGTGTCGTCCGCAAGGAGAGGGCCGAAGCTCTGCTGGAAACCCGTGTGCAGCTTCCAAACGAGAACGTGGTGCTGTACGCGGAAGAGATGAGCAGACTGTTCCGACACGCCGACCGAGCCATGCCCGAGGACAAGAAAGTCCGCTTGCTCATGCGAGGGGTAAGGCAAGAGCTCTTCGCTGGGCTAATGCGGAACCCACCGTCGACAGTCCAAGAGTTCGTCTCAGAGGCGACGACGATTGAGAAGACGTTGGAAATGCGCAACCGGCAGTATAATCGCCGATCGATTCAAGACAACCCAGTTGTTCATGCTGTCGGCTCCGACGACCTGCGCGAAACGATCCGAGCGATCGTGCGGGAAGAACTACGCAAGCTCTTACCCTCACCACAGCCTGAAGTTGCGTCGATCGCTGACATCGTCCGAGAGGAAATCCAGCAGTCTCTGGGCACCCCCGAGTCAGCGCAGCCGCAGCTGCAAGCAGTGACCTATGCTGCTGCAGCCCGACGCAACGCCCCCCCTCCTCGCCCAAGTCAAGACGCCGCGCCGCCTCAACAGTTCCGCCGCCAGGCACCACCGCCGCCGCCACCGACGTCATACCGCCCGCCAGCCGGCCAACGATACACGCCGAGGAAGACCGACGTTTGGCGCGCCCCCGACCACCGCCCACTCTGTTACCATTGCGGAGAAGCTGGCCACACTTACCGCCGCTGCCAGTACCGACAGATGGGACTGCGTGGATTCGCCATCGACGCGCCGCGTCCACAGCGAGGGGAAAGACCACGTGACATCGCCGACTACCTCGCGGGAACGCAATGGACGCCCCGACAACCTTCCCGTTCGCCGTCGCCAGGCCGCTACGTCTCTCCCCAACGCCGACCATACACTGGCCCAACTCGGGGCCGGTCACCTAGCCCGTATCCGGAAAACTAAGGACAGCAACCAATGGAGGTGCGGTTGCTGTACGACGAAATACCGAAGATCCTCCGCCGCCGACGACGACGCCACGACGAAACCTTCAGGACACGACGCGAACCAGACAGAGCCCTGACGAAGAAACCTCGCGGATTGATGTAGACTTGACGACGCAACGTGGAAGCAGCGGTACAAACCGACGTAGCCGTGACCCGACGCCGCGGCCTAACTGCAACGCAAGACGACGAACTAGCGACCTCGACGTTCTTATCGACGGCCACAGCATCACAGCCCTCGTCGACACCGGAGCCGACTATTCTGTCATCAGTGGACCGTTCGCCACGAAGCTGAAGAAAGTTAGGACAGCCTGGGAAGGCCCCGAAATCCGGACAGCTGGAGGTCACCTCGTAACGCCAGAGGGAATCTGCACAGCGAGACTCACCATTAACAACAGGATTTATCCCGCGAACTTCGTAATCCTGCCGCGTTGCTCGAGAGATGTCATCCTTGGTATGGACTTCTTAGGCCTTCATGGTGCAATCATCGACCTGAGGTCTAAGTCAATAACACTGTCCACGGAAAAGGCACTACCGCCGCACACTCCGCCAAGAAAGCACGCCTTGAATGTGCTGGAAGACCAGGTCACCATTCCACCTCGCTCCAGCGTCATCATTTCCGTCGGCACTCAGAAATCAGCAGACCTCGAAGGCGTTGTTGAAGGCGACAAGCACCACTTGATTAACCGCAAGATTTGCGTCGCAAGAGGAGTAGCAGAGCTGCGGGCAGGGAAAGCAACAGTTATGCTCACGAATTTCAGCAACGAGTACAAGCACGTGAGCAAAGGCACGACGGTCGCCTACATCGAAGAAATCGTAGAAGCCAGCAATGCTTTCGGCCTCACCGATTCTCCCGAGCCTACTCCGACGAGTAAAGCGCCGCAACCAGCTTTCGACATCAATCCCAGCCTTCAGAAGCACAAACAAGAACAGCTCAAAACCCTGCTCTTGCAATACAAGGACTGCTTTTCGTTGTCGTCAAGAATTAGGCAGACTCCCGTGGCAAAACATCGCATCATAACAGAGGAAAGCGCCAGACCACTCCGTCAGAGCCCGTACAGAGTTTCGACGCGAGAACGCGAGGCCGTGAAGAAACAGGTCGACGAAATGCTACGCGACGACATCATCCAGCCGTCGAAGAGTCCGTGGGCATCCCCGGTGGTGCTAGTGAAGAAGAAGGATGGGACTCTACGTTTTGCGTCGATTATCGTCGCCTGAACAAAGTCACGAAGAAGGACGTGTATCCCCTTCCCCGGATAGACGACACCCTGGATCGATTACACAACGGAAAGTACTTTTCGTCGATGGACCTCAAGACCGGTTACTGGCAAATAGAAGTCGACGAGAGAGACCGAGAAAAGACTGCTTTTATAACACCAGACGGCCTGTTCGAGTTCAAGGTCATGCCCTTTGGTCTTTGCTCGGCACCTGCGACTTTTCAACGGGTTATGGACACAGTACTGGCCGGCTTGAAGTGGCAGACGTGCCTCGTGTACTTGGACGACGTCGTTGTGTTTTCCTCAAACTTCGACGAACACCTTCGGCGCCTTGAAGTTGTACTTCAAGCAATCAAGACCTCCGGACTCACCTTGAAGCCTGAAAAGTGCCGCTTCGCGTACGAGGAGCTCTTGTTCTTGGGTCACGTGATCAGCAAGGATGGTGTTCGCCCGGACCCGCGGAAAACAGCTGCCATCGCTGACTTCCCGACGCCCACCGACAAGAAGGCCGTACGCCGTTTCTCGGCTTGTGCGCCTATTACAGACGTTTCGTCAAGGAATTTTCCACGGATCGCCGAGCCACTGACGCAACTCACGAAGACCGACGTCGAATTCAGGTGGGAAACGTCGCAAGTTCAAGCGTTTCAAGAATTGAAACGACGCCTGCAGACGCCTCCCATACTTGCGCATTTCGACGAATACGCCGATACGGAAATCCACACCGACGCAAGCAGCGTAGGACTCGGCGCCGTCCTTGTGCAAAAGACCGACGGATTCGAAAGGGTCATCAGTTATGCTAGCCGGTCGCTATCAAAGGCAGAAATGAACTACTCCACAACAGAAAAGGAGTGCCTGGCCATCATCTGGGCTACATCGAAGTTTCGCCCCTACCTCTACGGCCGGCCCTTCAAAGTTGTGAGCGACCACCACGCCTTGTGTTGGCTAGCTAACTTGAAGGACCCTTCAGGTCGCCTCGCACGGTGGAGCCTACGACTTCAAGAATTTGACATAACCGTCGTTTACAAGTCCGGAAGAAAACACTCCGACGCTGACTGCCTGTCCCGCGCCCCCGTCGACCCACCGCCGCAGGACGACATGGAGCATGACTGCTTCTTGGGAACCATAAGTGCCGAAGACTTCGCCGAACGACAGCGAGCGGACCCAGAACTCAGGGGCCTTGTGGAATACCTCGAGGGCAGGACCACCGTTGTTCCCAAGGCATTCACGCGAGGACTGACGTCGTTTTTCTTGCGCAACGGTGTTCTCCTTAAGAAGAACTTCTCGCCGCTTCGAGCCGATTCCCTTCTCGTAGTGCCCTCGACACTGCGACCAGAGGTCCTCCAGGCTCTGCATGACGACCCGACGTCTGGACACCTGGGTGTTTCTCGCACGCTCGCAAGAATACAGGAAAAGTACTACTGGCCGCGCCTTGTCGCCGACGTAACTCGCTACGTCAAGACCTGCCGGGACTGTCAGCGACGCAAGACACCGCCGACTAGGCCAGCCGGACTTCTGCAGCCTATCGAGCCACCTCAACGGCCGTTCCAGCAAATTGGGATGGACTTACTGGGGCCTTTCCCGACGTCCAATACCGGAAACAAATGGATCGTCGTAGCTACCGACTACCTCACCCGCTACGCCGAGACAAGTGCCCTACCCAGAGGCAGTGCCGCCGAGGTAGCAAAGTTCTTCGTTGAGAACATCCTCCTGCGTCATGGCGCCCCAGAGGTCCTCATCACCGACAGAGGTACGGCGTTTACTGCTGACCTAACTCAGGCAATACTGAGATACAGCCAAACAAGCCACCGCCGGACCACAGCGTACCACCCACAGACCAATGGCCTCACCGAGCGGCTAAACAAGACCATCGCCGACATGCTGGCCATGTATGTCGACGTCGAACACAAGACGTGGGATGCCATCCTTCCGTATGTGACCTTCGCATACAACACTGCCATGCAAGAAACGACGCAAATGACGCCGTACAAGCTGGTCTACGGAAGGAGCCGGCAACGACGCTCGACGCAATGCTACCAACCGCCACCGACGAAGACGATCTCGACGTTGCCGCCTATTTGCAACGCGCCGAAGAAGCTCGACAGCTCGCCCGCCTGCGCATCAAGAACCAGCAGAGGGTCGACAGCCGTCACTATAATCTTCGACGACGCCACATGGAGTACCAACCCGGTGACCGTGTGTGGGTCTGGACGCCGATACGCCGACGTGGGCTCAGTGAAAAACTTCTTCGGCGATACTTCGGCCCATACAAGGTGCTTCGACGTCACGGCGCTCTTGACTATGAGGTCGTCCCGGACGGCATTACGAACTCCCAGCGACGCCGCGCACGACCTGAAGTCGTCCATGTCGTGCGCCTTAAGCCGTTTTTTGCGCGTTAGCGAACCTGAGAACTCTACTTTTTCCTTTTTTATTGTAATTTGTAACTAACGGAAACAGACTATACGCAATAGACCACTAAGTAGTACAAAATTTATCGAAAAAGCCTGTCCGCAAAAATGTGTGTGACGACCAGTCTCCAACAGAACAAGCGCCATGGCATATATGCCTCGCTGCACACTCACGCTTCGTCTTCCTCGCGTCTCTTCTTCATTATGCGCCACGCTGTCCAGCGTGGCGCATAATGCCCAGGCAGCACTGCACGGCCACGCAGCTTGTGTGCCTTGCCCACAGGGATGCTTCCGCAGTACGCACATAGGGCCGCACAAGAATCGTCTGCTACAATGCTTTAAAGAAGGGGTTCTCGAAGTGGGTTCCGCGAGAGGTGAGAACTATTACGACCCGCTCTCGTTTTACACCCATTAGCATTTAATTTATGACTTCGACCGAAAACTTGCAAGATGTTTTGCATTTAACGAAGCAATCGCATGTTGCATCTGCACATGTGGTGTCTACGGGAAAAGAGCTCCAGCTCTTCTTGTGAGCTCGTTTTATGCCGTGCCATCTCGGATGACTTCTTCTTCAAGGAATAGATTGGTGCCCAATATCTTTATTTTCATAATAAATGCGAAGCATTTCTTGGCGAACTTCTGCGACTTTGAACGTATCTATCTATCTATCTATCTATCTATCTATCTATCTATCTATCTATCTATCTATCTATCTATCTATCTATCTATCTATCTATCTATCTATCTATCTATCTATCTATCTATCTATCTATCTATCTATCTATCTATCTATCTAGCCGCCTACGACTTTCTGCTCTCCTGGCTGTTTCCTTAATGGGACGTATACCAAAATTGGTATGGCCTGACAAGTTTTTCTCAAGACATGCATGTCATGTATAGCATATACGCGTATATGTATACAGCATATACATTTACAGGATATATACCAAAATTGGTACGACGAAGCATTTCTGTATGGGGAACAGCAATGACAGTTGGAAACATGAAATCATGACATGCTTGTCATGTACGCTATGAAATCGATGCCGCGCTCACGGTGCGCTTGTGGCCGTGTTGCTATCTTGACATGCACCAAATTTGGTATTGCATGACGTGATTGTATGAAGAACATAAATCACAGGCGGTAACATCAAAATCATTAAATCTTGTCTCGTAGAACAGGATTTGCATGCCCCTCTCATGTTGCGCTCGCGGACGTTTCCCTAGATTGATAAACACCGAAACTGTTATTGCATCACGTGACTGTCCGGCGAGCATAAATAACAGGTGGTAACATAACAATCATGAAATGTATTTTATGTGCAGCATGATTTACATGCCACGCTCATGGTGCGCTCCGGCCGGTTCCCCAGCTTGCTATACTCCCAAATTGGTATTTGGTTATGTGACCTTGTGAAGAATATAAGTGACAGGCGGTAACATGAACATAATGACATGCATGTCATTTAGGGCATGATTGACATGTCATGCTCACGGTGTGCTAGCGGCCGTTTCGCTATCTTGAAATACGTCAAAATTGGTATTGCATGACGTGACTGTATGAAGAACATATATCACAGGTGGTATCATAACAATCTTGATATGCATGTCGTGTAAGGCATGATTTACATACCATGCTCGTGGGCTGCTCGCGGCCGCTTCCCTAGCTTGATATTGTCACGGGGTCGTGACGTCGACGAAGGCAGCAGTCGTCGTGTCGAAGATTAAACTCTTTTATTTGGCCGAACTTCTGGCCTGGAAAAGGAGAGTCAAACTACAGCAATTCTCGCTGTACACTGATAGCGGCGAACAGAGCGTCGGCCATCGATAAACTGCTCTGCGGTAAGGCGTTTCATCATTTATACATGCGGCATCGAACATTCCAACCTTATCGCTGGTGGCCGCGTTAGTTCCACAATAAACTTAACTGTTCGAGTTTGCGCGCTCAAGACTATAACAAGATTCCGAAACAATCTGGAAGATTCTCAGCCATTCGGGCGCGGATTGGGAATAACAGCGATTAGGCGTGTAACGGACCGGTTACATAAACATAGCAAAAAAAGTTTGCGTGGTATTGCCCCCCTCTGAAAAAGCATCGTCTCTATTCTTTTGACAGAATATAGAAGGGGGAAAAACAAGTGTATACACAAATAAATTAGAAGATCAATGCAGAAAGAACAGTGCACAGGTTCGCTAACGCGTAAAAAACAGTGCGCGGCGCCGCTGAGAGTTCGTGATGCCGTCCGGTATGAGTTCGTAGTCTAGAGCGCCGAGACGTCGAAGAACCTTGTATGGTACGAAGTATCGCCGAAGAAGTTTTGTAGCGTTAGCTACACTGGCCTATCCGAGCCAGTTTCGCGTGCCTGCTCAAGAGCCGTGCGGCGTATGCGCGGGGATGAGTGATGACACACAGCTGGCTCACCGAAGCCGGTACCTCCCGCGCACTCCGCCGCCGCCGGTCTGCGCATTCGAGAGGAGTGACGTCGTAGCCGTGGCAGACGTAACTAGGTCGATCAAAATAGGTCGCGAAGCTTCGGGCGAAAAGTGGTTCAGAACTTATAGCCAGGGACATCGGCAAAGGGAGTTATGGGTGGTGCGATTGAAGCGCGACTAGGTGTGGAGGAAACAAAGACTAATAGCGAAAAACAAAGTTTTATTCAAGGACAACGCACTTTTTATGTTTTAGAAATAACATATTTATTTCCCCAACAATATTATGTAGGTGCAAGTAGAAAGAATTTATGATAGTGTTTAATTATTACGAAACACCTTTTTCTTAGCGCCCTCTAAAGAGAGGCGCAAGCTATTCAGTGCAGCCCATGTCTGTGCATGGAAAGGCGCGTCGTAAAGTTCTTATGAGACGACAGGCCCCTTCAAGTGTTTTCGTGTTCCGAACTTGCATGCGTTCTCGTAATTATTGTGGTGAGAATTTAATGTTTGTTGCGCGCGGGCATGTGAGGTGTATTTCACCGTTGGTGAACGTGTTGATTACAGTGTCCAACGGGCAACGGTACGATGCGGATAACTCTTAATGCCGAGCGCTTGCCTCGGTATCCGCGGAAACGATGTGTTGTGCAAGGAAACGTTAGCGACTCATGTACACCTGGCGACCCGTGCCTTCTATATAAGAAGCCGGGGCAATGGTTGGGAGTACTGTGCTCGCTGGACTTTCGTGAATAAGTATTCCTGCGGCCGGGTTTCTTCGCGAACACGCAGGGCCTAGTGTTATTCCTGTTATCGGTGAGCAGACCGCTAAGTTTTCTTTCGTGCTCCAATTCGCATGTCAGTATAGTTTACACGTAGCGGTAATTTGTCGCAGCATAAGGCAAAAAAATCACAGGATATCCACGTGGTGAATGATGATAAGTGGGGCGAAGCGAAGTCGCGCTGCAGCATGGCGATGGCATTGGCGCGAGCGTGGTCCTTCTTGATGGAAGATATTGTTACGGGAAATATATACAGATACTCGAATGAATAGGAACAGATGTATTTACAAGTGGTTCACCGAGCAGCGCTGCCGATAGAAACAGCTCGCGCCAGTCTATCTTATTGTCGTCCTTTTCTTCGTCTTGTGGACCGCGATGCCACTGGTACGTAGCATGACCCCCGGCGGCGGACGCACCGTCCCGGAGCTTTAAAGGTCGTTTTCAGAAGCCGTGTTGTAGGGCTTGAGCCGTGAGACATGAACAACATCACTGGACCAAACAACAGATGACGAGGGACAGATGGGGCCAATCTCATAGGTGACAGGTGTTGCTTGACGCAGTACACGGTAAGGTCCCGTGTAACGTGACAAAAGTTTTTCAGATAGGCCCACTCGACGATGAGGGGACCAGAGTAGCATAAGGGTACCGGGAACGAAATGTTCGTCTCGATGTGAGGCATCGTACCGACGTCGTTGGTTGCTCTGCGACGCCGTCAGGCGAGCGCGAGCGAGCTGACGGGCATGATCGGCTCGCGCGATAGCGTCATGAGCATACTCGCTGGTGGACGAGGTACTGGATGAAATGATGGTCTCCAGTGGTAAAGTCGGCTCTATTCCGTACAATAGGTAGAAAGGTGAAAAGCCTGCAGTGTCGTGGCGCGATGAGTTATACGCGAAAGTTGCGTAGGGTAGGGCAATATCCCAGTCTCGGTGGTCCGGCGACACATACATAGCGAGCATGTCCGTAAGCGTGCGATTGAACCGTTCCGCGAGGCCGTTGGTTTGAGGGTGGTAAGCAGTGGTCACTTTGTGCTGCGTGGACAGGAACGCAGGATGTCGGCGATGACTTGAGAGAGAAACGTACGGCCACGGTCGGTGAGCAGTTGTCTTGGGGCACCGTGAACCAGTATAACGTCCTGTAACAGGAAGTCAGCAACGTCGGTTGCACAACTCGTCGGCAGAGCTCGCGTAATAGCGTAGCGTGTTGCATAATCAGTAGCCACTGCTATCCACTTGTTTCCCAATGTTGATGCGGGAAAAGGACCAAGCAGGTCTAACCCAACGCGGTGAAACGGTTCTGTGGGTATGTCTACTGGTTGAAGATGGCCAGCAGGTGGCAGCGACGGCGTTTTGCGACGTTGACATAACTCACACGCAGCGACGTATCGGCTTACCGAGCGAGCAAGGCCTGGGCAGAAGAAACGTCGCCGTACGCGCTCATACGTACGAGATACGCCAAGGTGTCCAGCTGTGGGCGCATCGTGAAGTTCAGCGAGGACACTGCGCCGCAAATGCTTAGGCACGACAAGAAGAAGGTCAGGCCCGTCAGGTCGGAAATTGCGGCGGTATAGGACGCCCTCTTGAAATACGAAGCGACGGACGGAGGCGTCGTTTGGGGAAGATTCCGCGCGGCTGATGATGTCAAGCAGCAGTGGGTCCCGTTTCTGTTCTTCCCCAATGTGAATGAAGGCGGACACGGAGAAGATGGAGGGCACCGTGTTGGCGTCACTGTCATCAGGATCGTCGACAGGGTATCGGGAGAGGCAATCGGCGTCCTGGTGCAGGCGGCCAGATTTGTACACGACCGAGTAAGAAAATTCTTAAAGACGCAAAGCCCAGCGACCAAGGCGCCCTGAGGGATCTTTAAAAGCGTTAATCCAGCAGAGTGCGTGGTTGTCGGTAACTACTGAAAATGGGCGTCCATAGATATATGGCCTGAATTTCGTGACCGCCCAAACGAGAGCCAAGAACTCGCGCTCTGTGATGGAGTAATTGCGTTCAGGGGCGGATAGCAGGCGGCTGGCGTATGCAATAACGCAGTGATGGCCACGTTGGCGTTGAGCTAGCACTGCGCCGATGCCATGGCCACTTGCATCCGTACGGATCTCAGTAGGGGCAGCAGGGTCAAAGTGGGCCAAAATCGGAGGAGTAGTGAGGAGCGCGATGAGATTGGAGAACGCAGAGGCCTCTTCTGAGCTCCATGAAAACGGGACGTCTTGTTTGAAGAGCTGCGCAAGGGGTCTTGCTATGTCTGCAAAATTTTTCACAAAACATCGGAAGTAAGAGCATAGTCCGAGAAGGCTGCGAACATCCTTTGCAGATCGTAGTACAGGAAAGTTTTTGACTGCGCTGAATTTTTCTGGGTCTGGTTGTACGTCGTTAGCCTCTACTAAATGGCCAAGTACTGTAATTTGGTGACGGCCAAAGTGACACTTGGACGAGTTCAGCTACAGGCCAGCGCGACGGAAGATATCTAAGACGGCGGAGAGACGTTCTATATGAGTCTCAAATGTAGGTGAAAAAACAACGACATCGTCCAAGTAGCACAAACAGGTGGACCATTTAAAGCCTCTAAGCAGAGAATCCATCATTCGTTCAAAGGTGGCTGGAGCGTTACAAAGGCCGAAGGGCATGGCCTTGAATTGACATAGGCCATCGGGGGTGATAAATGCCGCCTTCTCACGATCCATGTCATCCACCTGAATCTGCCAGTACCCGGAACGTAGGTCTATGGAGGAAAAATAGCGGGCACCATAGAGGCAATCGAGGGCGTCACCTATTCGTGGCAGAGGGTACACGTCTTGTTTTGTTATTCTGTTTAGGTGTCGATAATCGACACAGAAACGCCATGTGCCGTCTTTCTTGCGGACGAGTACGACCGGGGGCGCCCAAGGACTGCAGGATGGCTCAATGATGTTCTTGGCGAGCATATTGTCGACCTCACTTTGGATAATTTGACGCTCAGTCGCCGACACGCGATATGGACGCCTATGGATAGGAGACGCATCACCAGTGTTTATGCGGTGCGTCACACCAGTAGCTTGCCCCAATGGACGGCCGCTGAGATCGAAAACGTCGATGTACGACAGTAGAACCCGGTGGAGTTCGTCAGTCTGCTGCGGTGTTAAATCAGAAGCAATCATCGACTTAATTGCGCTGTCGGGGCAAGTATTGGATTGGTGCTGGGCGTAGGTGTCGGAAGGAGTGGCCACCGTGAAAGCATTCACTGCGTTGTCTACTAAGGTGGACAGCAATGCCAAAGAGAGGCCTTGCGGCAGCACTTGAGGTTTCAAGCTAAAATTGACAACTGAAAGGCACGTGGAGTTCCCTGCGACAGACAGAACGGTGTGCGGTAATGTAATGCCGCGGCTGATGAGGACATCGCTGATAGGTGTCAGTACATAGTCGCCGTCGGGAACTGGTGGTCTTGATACGAACTCGACGTAGGTCAGTGTTTGGGCTGGAAGGCGAGCATATCGGGCAGTGCAGAGGCGACTCGGCCGTGGTGCAGCAGGGTCTGTCATGTGCAAGTGAAGACGGAGTGTACTGGCCGAACAATCAATGAGGGCAGAATGTGCGGACAGGAAGTCGAGGCCTAGGATTACGCCATGTGGAATTTTACAAGGACGGCGAAGAGAACAACTGTGTGGCGATCAGCGATGCTTACATGAGCGGAGCACATTCCAACGACAGATGCTGTCATAGAAGCCTTTCACATTAAGTACAACAATGATGTTTGCATTTCCACCCCATCTATCTGTCTGCATGACTGCGAATTTAGCCTGCTTGAAAGAAGTGACAATTATCTGTAATGCGATGATGCGCACGCAGTCGGATTACGTGTATTTATTCTTTTCTGCTCAATAAACCCAACAGTTGTTAGTCCAGCGCCTGTCCTGTGTAGTCCTCCTTCTCGTGTCTTCGTCTTTTTGCGCTGTTTAAACAATGAAGTTAAACCAACTAGCCCAATTTTACACACTGTTGCTGTTCCCCCGTCGGCAACACGGATGAACTTAGTCGTCGCAGGTGTGAGAACTTTCTTGAGCTTTCGGGGAAAATCAGTGGTCATAACGGAAAGTTGTGCCCCAGTGTCGACAAGAGCAGTCACATGCACACCGTCCACTTGTACATCGATAAGGTTCTGTTTCGTCTGTATGGTCAATAGAGGATTTTCGGTCAGTCCCATTGATGGAGCGCCACCTCCAGGGGCTGCAACATTTAGTTTTCCGTCGAGCAGCGTCGTGGGAAGGCGGGCGAAGGTGGTCGGCGGGGCTGGGGAGAACGAGATTGGCGACGTTGGGGCGATGGTGAGCGGGAGTAGCGGGTATCACTCACAGGTTCCTGAGGGGCAAAGTGGTCTGGGCTGGTCGCATGACGATAAACGGGACGGCCATTGGAAGAACGCTGGAAAGTTTGTGTAGTAGGACCCCAGCGACTTCTGCAATGGCGAGAAACGTGCCCAATACGGTGACAAGAGAAGCAAATGAGCTTGTCATCATGCGTTCGCCATGCGGACGGATTGCGGAATGTTGATGGAGAGCCAGAGGGAAATGGACGTGGAGTCGAGAATTGTTGCTGAAAGTCGGTACGGGGAGGCGTCGAAATGGAGCAAATACCCATGCTGGCAATTTCCTGTCGCACGACTGTTTGAATTAGGGGCAAGGGGATTGAAGGAGAGTGGTCAGGGTGTGGTGGTGGCACTGTAGCAGGAGCGGCTGCTTCAAGTTCACGCCGGACGAGTCCTGTTAAGTTATCGCAAGTGTCTGGAGGACGATATGTGTCGAGGCAAGATGACGTCGCTGCGGTATTCGGAAGGCGCTGAAACTGATGTGAGATGCGTCTGCTTTTAGCCTGTTCCAGGTGGCGACATTCTTGAATGATCGCATCAACAGACGTAACGTTACTAAATACCAGCAAGTTAAACGCGTCGTCGGCGATACCCTTCAGGATGTGGGCAACTTTTTCTGGCTCGGACATGTTTTCGTCGGCTCTGCGGCAGAGTGCTAGGACACTTTGAATATAACTGATGTAGGACTCAGTGGAAGTTTGCGCGCGAGTTGATAATTTATTCTTTGCGGCTTGTCGACGACCGAAAGGGTTTCCAAAAAGCTCACGGATCTTTTCCTTGAAGCTGTCCCTCTTTGTAATGTCATGCTCGTGTGTTTCAAACCAGACATGAGGGGTTCCGTCCAAGTAAAAGATGACATTCGCGAGCATGAGTGTGGGGTCCCACCTGTAACTGGCGCTGACACGTTTCGTAAAGGCGCAGTCATTGGTCGACGTCGGAACCATCGAGGCCCGAGAACACGCCAGGTCCTTTCAAGACAAGCGTCACGAAAGTTGTTGCGGCCGATGGGTTGGAAGGCAGGACAGGAGGCGTGACGACCGCAGTTGGTGCATTCGAGTCTTGAGAGGCCATGTTGAAAGCCGCGAGCGAACGCCCGCCGCAGAGTTCCGTGGTGAGGACGAGGATCGCACCGCTCCACCAAATATGTTACGGGAAATATATAAAGATACTCGAGGGAATAGGAATAGAAGTATTTACAAGTGGTTTACCGAGCAGCGCTGCCGATAGTTGGTTGGTTGGTTGGACCTTGGCAACCTGGCGCAACCCACTGCGGGGGATCGGCCATGAAACGGGCGGCACCTTATTTTTGAGATAAAATTGTTTTACATTTCAAATATGTTTATAAAAAGGATATGTGAGGAAAAACTCACACCAATATTCAAGGCTAGAAAATATATATATATAATATATTTTTTTTTTGAAGCCAGTATGAATGAAAAATAAAATGAAATTAAATAACCTAATAAGCAATTCGCTTTGTCTCCCGTAGAAAATCGCATACGGCTTCGAAAACGTTCCTGTGGCTGTGGCCCAATTCAATTGCACCAAAGGAAAGAACCATCGGAAGGGATAAATTTAATCCCATCCTTCGGAGGGGTTCCTCTAGCAGTCTTTTTCTTTCATTTTTGTACAATCTGCATGCTATAAAGAAGTGGTGCAGAGATTCACTCTCGTTGCAGTGGTGGCATAAATGTGACTGAGACAGACCAGACCTGTGCAGGTAAAAGTTCAGTGGGGGAACTCGGCATCGTAGTCTGGTGATAGATATTTCTGCCCTTCTGCTGGAGCACCATCGATTTTTCCACGAAAAGTCAAGGTGAAGGAATTCGGATGTTGACAAAGGAGATTTACCAAGGTCAACCGACGTGGCAAACTTTTCAAATCGCGCCGAAAAGACAAAGGCCAATGTTGGTAAAATAGAAATTATGGGATCATCGCGTGATGCAACTGAAAGCGCGTCCGCACATTCATTGAGGGTTAAACCTTTGTGACCTGGTACCCACACCAAGCGAATAAAACGTAAATGTCTTGGGACAAGTAAGAGCTCGCGCCAGTCTATCTTATTATCGTCCTTTTCTTCGTCTTGTGGACCGCGATGCCACTGGTACGTAGCAATATTGTGACTAGATTGTTGGAGAACCACAATCTCTCGCACAAACCGCAACTATGGCCGAAACTGTTATCAAGGAAGTCCCGCTGGAAGCGCGCGTCGGCGCCTTCGGGCAGAGCCCGCCTGATGCGTTTTGCAGCCACTTCACGTGCTCGCACAGCCTGGGGCTCTGCCTGCCGGTACGCGCGCTTTCAAGCCGCTTCACGGTCCTTCACATTTTGAAGATCCGATTCGCGCCGCAGCCGTGCAGCTTAGGCCTCCCGGGTCGAACGGCGGGGTATTCGCGCCGCAGCCGTGCAGCTTGTCGAGCAGCTTCGGCCTCGCGGGCTCGAACGGCGGGGTCTTCGCGCGGCAGCTGTGCAGCTTGTCGAGCAGCTTCGGCCTCGCGCGCTCGAACGGCGGGGTCTTCTCGCCGCAGCCATGGAGCTTGTAGAGCAGCTTCGGCTTCGCGGGCTCGAACGGCGGAATCTGCTTCGCGGCGTTGACGTGCAGCTTCGGCCTCGCGGGCTCTCGCCTTAGGATTCTGTCTGCGAGCGCGCGCTGCCGCCGCCTTCCGTGCCCTCCGTTCCGCAGCCTTCACTGTTAACAAAAAGGGTGTCTGTACTGACTATCTTTGGGTGGTAATCGCATTGCTACACATATGATGATCTTTTGGGGTGTGAAACGACTCCCTGCGTTCTTCAGATCAACGTCACCCTTCTTCACAAGCAGAGAGAGTATGTATGACTCCCAACGCAGGAGTCCACGCGACTACCCCTTGTTTCCCGCTAGTACCTCTAGGTAGTCACGGTGACCCCTTTGCAATGATAACACTGACCCCCACTAGAGCGTTCCTTTCTCTCCGTTGTCCTCAAGGACAGTGGTCTACATGACTCCCCTGGCAAGAGTCAGTGTGACGACTTCGTGGTACTCAATGAGACACTCTGCAAAAATAATGCGTTTATTTTTCTTCTTGGTCGATATTGATGAAACTTGCTGAGTTTAGGTTTACTTATGTGGAGATTTCAAATGTGCAATTATCTTTCTGGAAGAAAACGCAGTTTTAACACACAAAAATTTTATGCGCCTTGATGAGCAAGCCTTTTCAAACTTGGAGAGTTACAAAGTAAATCAACATATCGCTATAATTAGGGGATAAAAACTCTACGCAAATTTTAAAGGAGTTTACTGCGCTGTTCCGTCATAATGTTCATGAACCCACTAGCCCACCTACGAACCGTTGTTTTAAACCCATTTAAGTTAAAAGGTTACGTAATATTTAACTCTCATTAGCGAATCACCAGCTAGACATACTAACTCGTCAATGTTCAGCATAGTATGACTTTTGTTAAGTGGGACTAGAACATGTATTCTGGTTCTGTTGCATACAGTCCCTATTTCATAATATTTCGATATGCTTACTTTGTAACTCGTTCAGATTACGAAAACATGTTGCGCCTAACACGGCACATGAAATGCTTGATATACTTAATTAACGCGACATTTACTAGTTGAAAAATAATTGCATATTCAAAATCAGCATACAAATACACATAAACTAAGCAAGTTTTATAGAAATTGATCAAGAATTTCAAAAGAAGCTTAAAAGCAGAGCGAATACCATTACAGTTTTTATCTGACAATCAACGAAAGTTAGTGCCGCTACGTCTTGTTACTCAACAAGGCGCTTCCACCGGGGTTGTTGAATGATTTATGAATAACTGAAACTGGAACACTGTGGTGGATGCATGACAGCCGCGACAAGTTTTTTTGTAGCAATTTACAGTGGTGCACTCGATTCCTCTGTGGGAAATAAAATACTACTCAAAGTATATATAGATGAGTCTCACAACAATTGCCGTGACTCGCGTAAAACATCAAAAAAAGTTTATTCTAGAAGAAAGTAAGACATGTAACACGGAAAGAGAAGAGATGCAGACAGCTCAAACGCTAGCGTTTGGCTTGTCTTTATCTTCTCTCTTTCATGTCGGCATGCCTGCATTCTACAACGAGTTCCTATAAACAAGCTGAAATTTCTGTCATTCAAAAAATTATTCTCTGGATCGATTTTCAAACACTTTATGCCATTTCATACATGTGCACATCGTAATAACAAGCTATTTTTTGTCAATAAGCACCTAAACTATACGCAGAACATCCTGGAAATAATGCGTAGTCCTTGGCCAAGTCTCCACCATTGGTAAACATTATATATATATATATATATATATATATATATATATATATATATATATATATATATATATATATATATATATATATATGGGAAGAGAAGAGACACAACTAAGCGGTTGTCCTAATTTTATTTGCCAACGGTTTTGACCGGTGGACCGGTCTTCGTCAGGGCTTATGAATATATATATATAGGGGCTATAGAAATGCCACACAGGCCCTTGTAGTGTAAAAACGTATTTGACACACGACGTACGTTTTAGCAGTGTGCTAAAACGTACGTCGTGTACCTTCCTATATATATATATATATATATATATATATATATATATATATATATATATATATATCATCCCCCGAAGAAGGGAGGACCCCTCCCGAAACTGTTGGGAATTAAATATTTATATCACTGTTGACAACGCCTCCGTTGTACCTATTACCCAAGAAGAACTGGCCCATTGAACTATATCTACACTTATATATATATATATATATATATAGCGGTGGCAGAGAGTTCTGCACAGAACTGAAACACAGAAACACCTCCAAAAATAGAGCGAGACACATTACCGTCAGAATGAGGGAGATCTCAAAAGCAATAGTTTCGCTAACATCGTTCATTAATGTCAAATGCGTCAATGTACTCGACCTGGCATAAACATTAGCATAACCAGCAGTCAGTTTTTATGAATAGGAATCAATGGCCAACCATCAAACACTTCTTTGCGATATCCATTACACGTTTTATGTAGCATACAACGCGAAACATGCAACATGCGTAGTTCTAATGTAATACAGCATTCTCATGTAGTCATCTGAGATACAGGACCCCAATAGGTGACACAGCTTGCGTTAATTAGCTTGGCAGTGTCGTGTTCCCAGACCATGTCAGCTGGCATTCTGGCGAAAAGGACAGCAGGTTGCACTGATTCGAGGCCACCCACGACCAGACCTTAAGCGTGGCTATTCCAAATACTTGGACACGTCTTCACTTCCTCGAGACACGAAGTTTCCAAGGAGGCTGCCTGGTCAAGTGCAGCTGCAGAGCTTCAATGTACAGTCTTGAAGCAACCTGAAATATTCAAGTGCACAAATACAAACACATGATCACAAACACTTCCATCACCTCTTAATCTGATAAGAGCAGCGCTCACACACAAAATTCCATGAAGTGTCATGGCAATGAACAAACGTGGGGATACTCATTAACTTTGCTGTACTTTGAGGGTCTGTTACTCCCTTAGCCAGCTGCAACTGTTTCCACTGCATGACTTCCGTACAATCAAAAGGATGTTTTTTTAGAGAATGCATTTTGCTCACGCATTCTATGTCAAGACGGAAATAGTTTGCTGCAACCAAAATGACATTGAAGAGATTAATTAACAAAAACTCGTTAATTAACTGTTAATTCCTGACTTGGGGGTAGTTGTTTATATTAGAAAGTTATAGTGGCATGCCAATTTATGGCACACACATTTTTTTTAAATCGCGAAAGTTACACGTAATTCGAGGATGAATATCTCGAATTCAAGATATTCATCCTCGAATTTCAAAGATAAAATCAAAACTGATACCGCCTGACGCGCAGGAAACGTGGCCTCTCTGTTATGTAAGTTCGGAGCTACACGTGAAAAGGAGGAAGTGAAAGTTTAATGAAGGTGCGCCGAAGCAGAATATAATCAGGAAAATCTGCACGCATTCCGAAATACACAAGTAAACAGTTTATCATTTGGGTGCGATGTGTAGCACTTATCTGTTTCTTTCTTAAACCATAAACATAAAAAGAAAAGGTTGAGATAGCTGCGGTTTCGGTTGCGCGCACCTCGAAAGAAACAGATAAGCACCAAGCGCCACACGCAAAAGTAAGGCGATTCGCTGACGCAGGTGAGATGACTTGCTGCCTTTCACGAAACGATAAGACCACGACGCGCCTTTATTGAAATTTCGTCACTTCCGTGTCGCGGGTAGTTCTAGCCTGACGCAACAGAGAAACCGCGTTTTCTGTACGCTGGGCGCGATCAGCTTTGATTTATCTCTTAACATTTCACGATAAATATCTCGAGTTACGTAAAACTTCATGATTTCTGAAAAATGGGGTATGCCAGAAATTGGCACGCACTACCAATTTCTAATTAAACAAGTACCATCAAGTAAATAAATAAAAGTTAGTTAACGGGTTTTTGTTAATTAGTAATAATAATATAATATCTGGGGTTTAACGTCCCAAAACCACGATATGATTATGAGGGACACCGTAGTGGAGGGCTCCGGAAATGGGGTTCTTTAACGTGAGCCTAAATCGAAGCACACGAGGCTCAACCGTTTCCGCCTCCATCGAAAATGCGGCCGCCGCGGCCAGAATTCGATCCCGCGACCCGCGGGTCGGCAGTCGAGCATCATAACCACTAGACCAGCAGTATATTACCGAAGACACGTAGGTCACGGGACCGAATACGGCCTCGGCGGCTGCATTTTCGGTGGAGGCGGAAATGTTTGAGGCCCGTGTACTTGGATTTAGGTGGACGTTAAAGAACCTCAGGTGGTCGATATTTCCGGAGCCCTCCACTACGGCATCCCTCATAATCATATCGTGGTTTTGGGACGATAAACCCCTAATATTATTGTTATTTTAATGAAGAAGCAAACGGCAAAGTGTGTATACAGCTGCACACAATATGGCCAATGTACAAGACTGGGCTTGCCTTCACTGCCTTCTTTCTGTCGCGTCGTTGTGAGCGTGCCTTTCTAGTACCTTGCTTCAGAACAGCTGTGCGAAGGTGCAGCTATTTTAAAGGCGTAATGTACCCTTTTTTCTTGAGATCTATATCAACAGGCAAAGGTCTAGTTTTTCCATTTGTCTGGAAGGACAACCCAACAGCCAGCGTTGACCAGTATAGAGGGTTGGGAGCAAACTAGGGCAAACTGCGCAGCACAAGAGGTACATACAATAAATATGGCATTGTTGTGGTCACAGTTTGGCATTTTGTTAACCAGGATTCATTTCAGCAGTACACTACATGCCTAAAACAAAATACGAACGCTAACTAGGGATGCTAAGGTATGTCTGCTGGCCAGAGAGAGAGAGAGAGAGGGGGGGGGGCGAGGAGGCACACTTTTGCCACTCCTTAACTGACGCCTCTGTACAGGCAAAACTCGCACCTCAGTGTGTCATGCGAAGTGGTCAAACAACAAGGAACAGTGCTGAAGTGACTTTTACAGATATTAAAAACATCAGCTGATCATGGCACGAAATTGGGACAACTAAGGTGAATTGTAAAAGAATGTCAAATGAGGTACCCTGCTGGATAAAGTGCTAAATATTCATTGCATACGATGGCGAATAGAATTCAAATACGATACAGTGAAAGTTTCTAGGTATAATGACGAAGTAATAATTTCTAGAGATTTATGAGCGAAAACCACGATATGATTAAGCTGTGCTACAGAGTGGGAGACCACGTATTAATTTAACTGCCTGGAGTTCTTCGACGTGCACAAATCAAAGTGCACGGTAGTTTCTGTATTTTAGTCCCATCTAATTGCAGCTGCCGGGGTCAGGAATCGAACCCACGCCCTTGGGCTTAGCAGCGTAACGCTTCCAAGCCCATTTGAAAGAATTTTGGTCCACTGCCCACAACATTACTGCACACTGTATCTTTCTGTTGAAAATAAAACAGAACTGAACCACGGCTCGTATAATAATAAAGGCATCTATTATCCACGCACGGTAGCGTTTGAGCAGCATATTCACTGCCATTATTACTACCTGGAGTTGTATTTACTATTAGGTACTAACACCACACCGCATTAGACAAAGCAAAGGTTACAGGAGGATGAGGTTATGCTCGTATGCAGTTTGTGGCAAAAAACAACTTTGAAGTGAACTCACATTTTTCTTCGTTGCATGATAATTGTGAATATCATAAGATGAGGTCATCACTGTTTCAATTAAATGAAGCCGAGCTACAAAACTATTAGCACGAAGTTTTATAGCAGTTATGCACGCACGCACGCACGCACGCACGCATGCATGCACACACGCACGCGCGCACACACACACACACACACACACACACACACACACACACACACACACACACACACACACACACACACACACACACACACACACACACACACACGCGCGCGGGGAGAAGTTCGAATATGCAGCGAGTATATACGTATTAATGTGCTTCAGCGTTTGGGCAGCAAAGGAAAGAAACAGTAAAGTCCAGAGTTTCACGAGCCAAAATCATGTTCTGGATATCAGGCATGTTGGAGCCGGGTAATTAGATTGATTTTGATCAGCTGAGCTTACTTACCCTTCAAATATATAACGGTGCAATGTCGCTCTACGTGTCACCACACTTGACTTGCAGCCGCGATTTGAGCTCTCAATTTCATGCTTCTCTGGAATGTATGGAATAAGGAAACACGATATTGGCGCGCACCACTCAATATTACCCGCTACTGGATAGTCCAGTGCGGTTTTCGTCGTTGCCAAGCCATTGAAACACGATAGCAAAATCCGTGCAACTGGAAAATCAGAAAGACAAGCGGCAAAGCTACGTCTGAAGCGAAGAAAATAGTTGTAGGCAGAACTCACCTGAAATCTATAACGATCGTAGGAGCGTCGTCTACAGACTTCGTCTGTCGGTGCCACTGGGATCCGTCATGCGCTGCCATCGTGCTCAGGCAAGTTCACGACGAAAATACGCTTACTGCAGGGACTTCTCCGTCCGGAGGCTGCTTTTCACAAACACTGAGTGACATTACTTCAGCCATTCACGGCAAGAGCGAGCCGACGACACGATACTACGCCACGAATGCATAGCACCGAAAGAAAGTCACGCAAAACGATCAGCAAGTCGCGGCGAGAGCGAGCCGACGATACGAAAGTACGCCACGAATGCATAGCACAGAAAGAAAGTCACGCAAAACGATCACTTGCAATCACGCCTGACGACACAGATTATTCTGGCAGTCTGGCAGACTAAAGAACGACCACAACGAGACGGATCACAAACAATGCCGTCTAAGGACGCCAAAATGGCTGTCTCTTATTCATGGCTTCGGCTTTAGATTAAGGTAGCCTGCACGGACACCTACATGGTTTCGGTTTTGTTTTGGTGCTGTAGAACACACATCCATGCATTGTTATACCTCTATTAAATAATATCAGGGTGGAGGAGGCGAACCGTGCCCTGTGTGTGTGTCTGTAAGGGGTGTGCGGTGGGAGGGGGCGCAGGTGAGCGTGCATCCCCTGTACTAGGGGCTAGGGAGAGCGCGGGGAGGCCGTGTGTGCGTGCGTATGGTCAACGTCTGCTGAGCGCTTTGGCGGCCGGCGCGAATTATTGTGCAGATATAGTTTAGCTGTGGCGGGCAGAAATCATGAGCACACGCGCTATAATTCTGGTAGTGTTGTCGCTGTTTAGAAGACGCGGTAAAGTGTCGCCTTGATAGCCGGTCTGCGCTGTTATCATGCCAGCTTTACGGCACTTGTGTTCACGGCCGTCGAGTTAAACGTGTTCCCGATCGCCTGTGCATTTAACACCATGCCCGCTTATTTCACTAGTAAGCGTATCTTTTCTGCAATACATGCTGTCGTAGGAATCTACAAACCTCACTTGCAAACGTGCAAAGAATCGTAAATTTGTCAGCGCTGCCATTGTCAAACGTTGTCGTAACTGTCAATGTTTAGCTTGGAGGGCAAAAGTTTCAGTTTTGTAAGAACCCTGTTTACTTGTAGACGTTTTGGACGCGCTGTTTCAGCAATATCGTAATTGAAGCCAATGCACAATACGTGCGTAATTCTGCATTTTACGATCACATGCTATATATTCTCAACCGATAGTTTTCGGTATATCATTTTTTGCGCAATCCAAAGCAGCGAATTGTATCTTGGTAGCAGCCAGTGAAGCTTTCTTTTTAAAGATAACCACCCTGTATATGCAGAACCATCACTGACTCCCTTGGAGCAAGGGAATCATCTATTTCATTCAGGAGCGCCGACCAGAGAATTGTGACTCCCCTTAGGAAAAAGGTGGTCATCGGCTGCCACAAAGAGAGTCAAGTAGACGAGACTCTCTTTTGACTCCCTTTTTTACAGCGAAAGCTGTTATGAGATCATTTCACCGGCCGTTTTTGGCGCCGTAGTTGTCCGCCGCCGCCGCCAGTGTCCGTAACCAGTATCGCTCGAAATAAGAAAGAAACGAAATAAGAAAAAAAAATTCCAGGATGGAACGAGGTTCGAACCTGGGCCCTCTGCGTGGGAGCCCAGTATTCAACCTCTGAGCCATGCCGGTGCTTGAAACTGCTTCGCAAAAAGGTCCTATACAGGCTCCATTTCGGGAAGGAACCACATTAGCATATGCAATATAGCGTGGTAGAAGAGTAAAATAAGCACCAAGCGTCGCACAACGCGAATTCTGTAACCAGGCGTCACACAATACGAATTGCGCAACGAGTAGGTTGTTGAATGCTTCCAACCCATTACAAAGGACTCTGCCATAATTCTTCCTCGTCATCAGGCACAGCATCAACAAAGTGCGCATAATGCCTTATAGGGCTTAAGCAGGTACCAACGCTCTCCGTAGAATGACGAAAAATGGCACAGTGCCTGCTGCCCTACTTCTCAAAAATTACAGTGATTTATAGCGTAGTGGGTTCCTCACAAGTGCACTTGTATTGGTTGCCAAGGAAGCCCATAAGCGCATGATCCATTTCCTCGGGGTCTCATTAAAGTTCTTCGCCCCCCCCCCCGTCTCGCTCCCACGTCAACGTATGTTTACAGCATGACGGGATAGGGAAATAGCAACCGGGCGTCACCCAAGGCAAATTACATAACTGGTGGGCCGTTTAAAGATTCCAACCCATTACAAAGGGCTGAGCCATAATTTTTCATCGTCATCAGCCGTCGCGTCAACAAAGTGCACATAATGCCTTACAGACGTGTAGCTGGTGCCTCGCTTCTCCGCAGAATGACTAATAATGGCTTAGTAGGTGCTTCCGAACTTCACAAAAATTGTGATTTATGGCGTAGTAGGTACCTTTTTAGTGTACTTGTATTGTAGCCCCAAGAGAGCTTAACGGGCTCTAGAAACGCCGCTTTTCGAGCTTTCGCTGTGACTGTGCTGCGGTTTCAGCGCAGGCCTGGCGTTTTTTTAAAGAGTGTTGTCTTCCATCTGGCGACTCCGAGCTAAAGAGAAAGCGGGCCAAGAGGGAGCCTCATGGCGCGTTACTTCTGAAATCTTGTCTTCGGGTGTCGTTGAAAACACGAGACGTAGTAAAGAAGAAAGAACGCCACACAGGTAAACACGCAAACAAGAGTGTCACTCGTCAACGTCGTCGTCTTCTACTGCATACCAGAACGCGCGCTTCTCACGAATTAGAGGTGGCTACTACAAACAAACCTACAAACGGAGGATGGACAGACCCACGGCATAAGGAGCTTCGCCCCTAAAATAATGCAAGTAGTGTCCGCGCACTTCTTCTACTTATTATCACACATGGAAACGATGCTCATTGTGTGCAGTGTAATGAAATAGCGTTATTCTTACCATTGAATAAAACTGAAAAGTCCTAATTTTGGCGTGACTAAACGTCGTTTCTTCTTGTTAGAACTGAAGCGCACAAGTAATATGCTCTAAGGAAATTGCGTATGTGCAAAGCAAATCAGCAACGCTGCTTATATGAGAGCTACGCTACTGCTTGCATTATTCCCTCTATGAATATGACACGAACGCCGAATAAATGTTCGAAGAATAAGTTTCACAGTAAAACGAAGACGAATTAAAGGGCCGAACGCTTAAACACCACTTTCTAGTAATGAGTTGATATTAGTTTAGCTGGCGACTACTTGAAGCGCACTCGACAAGGACTCGCCGGCTCGCCTCAGCGCGAGGCCTTTGCGATCAGGGGCCTACGAAAACTACTTTTGGATGAAATTTCGCGCTAATGACAACGTGATGACATCACTTGCTTCCCAGATACTGCGTCACATCCTGTATATTTTTTGTTCCTCCAGAAGTTTTCAATCTACACACAGATGGCGCTAAGGCCCATGAGCAGCTGATGAGCCACCATTTTCTGAACGTATGGGCTTCTATGGAAGTTTTGCTACCAGTTACATTTTACCTTGGACGTACTGGCGCCGGCGCACGCGCGGCACCTCCCGCGCACTCCGCCGCCGCCGCGCGCGACTCGCCGCCACCGGTCGGCGCATTCGAGAGGAGTGACGTCGTAGCCGTGGCAGACGTACTGGCGCCGGCGCGTGCGCAGCTATTCGCCTTCACTGTGCAGTCGCCGTCTGACACTGCGCTGGAGCCGCTTGATAGCGCTTGTGACTGGTGTTTCCCACTGTGGTATAGCCATGGACAACGAGAGCGCAAATGCTGCTCAACGGCGCAGAAGAGCGGAGAAGCTGAACTCTGCGGATACCGAAGTAGTTGCATGGCAAAGTAAATATACATGTGCACATAATACGTATACCTTGTGTGAGTCATTGGAGCAGCAGTAAGCATGATAATCAAGCTAATGCTTGAGTGAAGTTGTGGTTTTTGGTTTACACAACGTGCAGGTTCTTTATTTATTTGGAATGTCCGAGGCGTAACCTCAAGACACTCTCCAAAAGGACGAAAGCGCTTGCAACCCACATTTAATAACAACACTAGAACCAGAACACACAACACTGACAAAGACAGAAGAGTACACTACAACAAGACGGTGAGATGGGCTATTTGGTGAACATTCATGTTAAAGCACAAAGCTTATAAGCGCACATAAAACGAGGACCGAAGATTTAAGATCATGACAGGACAGCGCTTAACTCAAAACTGAATTTTTTTTGTTGAACAGAAAACATTTAAAAGCACAAGAGCGCCAATTGCACATGCGTAGTCGAACAAGAGGCCTAACTGCCTTCAGGACCAGAACAATGATAACAGCATTGTGAAACTAACAATCTTCACTTTTCAAGAAAGTCAAACTCCTGATCGTGTAATGTGATGGAAGGATGACTAACACAGCCACGGCCCCGTTTTCTATTATGATATGCCTCCACTATTTCACGTGTTGCCTTATCTTTGTGCCTAAACAGTATCTCGGTTTCATGCTACACAGGATAACATTCGCATTTATGGCATTGCATTGCGAGATGCGAATGGGCTGAAGCTTTCAAGGAAGCGTGGTGTTCCATAAGACGTTCATTTACGCACCTACCAGACTGGCCAATGTATACCTTACCACAAGAAATCGGAATCATAAAAACAACTTTCAAGGCACACTCCACATATTCGTTTGGTTTTCGATGTTTCACGGTACAGCCACTTAACTCCTTCGGTTTGTTAACCCTAGGGCACAAGCGTGCCAACTTGTTTCTTGCTGTGAACTTCACATCCACGCTATATCTCTTTCCTATATGCTCCAAGTTGTGTGCCAGCCCGTGCACGTAGGGTATGAAAGCGATCCTGCGATTTTTTGAAGCGGCTTCTTGCTCTGTGCGTCCTCTTTTCCCCTTCTTAACTTCTTTGATTAAACTGTGACACACTGAATTCATCAACTGCTGGAGGTAGCCAGATTCCTGGAATTTCCCTTCTTGTCTTCTGAAACAATCGCTTACGAGATGCACACACGATTTCTGCAATGCTGCCATGAAACATGCTTTCACAATGCCCCTTTTTACTAATTTAGAATCACCGAACCTGTATTCGTGCACTGGTTTGACCCTTCTTGGTTGGTAACCCCAGCAAACATGATCATTATAACAACCACCCGTTTGTAGCACGAAGCCACAAGGAAATCCATACGGATTTCTCAGAAATAAAGCCTCTTAGTTGCCCTTATTTCTGAGAAATCCGTATGGCTTTAGGCTTTAATTCTGAGAAATCCGTATGGTTTTCCTTGTGGCTTCGTGCTACAAACGGGTGGTTGTCTATTTTTCCTTTCTTAACGCTTCCGCCACTTTGCGGGATTCCGCAGAACTGATTTGCAATATGTGTCCAGTTGCTTCGAGTTGTCGATGAATTCGCCCCCGCGCTGCCAATTGCTAACTTTCTGGCTAGCTCACTTGGTAGAGCGACCGCCCCGGAAAGGCGTTGGTCCCGGGTTCGATCCCCGGACCAGGACCAATTTTTCGGCAACTAAGAGGCTTTATTTCTGAGAAATCCGTATAGATTTCCTTGTGGCTTCGTCCTACAAACGGGTGGTTGTCTATTTTCCGTTTCTTAGTTTGCTTTGTTCTCTCTATTAAGTTCTCTTTCAGCAAGTATTGACTTAATGGAAGACTTTTTCTGCATTGTATAGACACGTTAACCTAAGTCACACGTCAAATACAGCCACATAGCGTACCGTAACCCACGTAGATGGTACGTAATCCTTCTGGAATGAGGTCTGTACGTGTAGAGCCTAAGCGGCACGGAAGATGCGAATCTTGTACGGAAGTCATATATATGGATGCCGCATATATGGATGCCGTATATATGGCATCCATAAGTGCGGCTTCCGTAATACCATAGTTCTGTATATACGGATCCGTATCATCCGTACACAAGAAATTTTCACCATTTAGTGTGATACCATTGCATTGATCCGACTGACGGAAATAGATTATACGTAATAGACCACAAAGAGTATAAAATTTTTGGAAAAACCCTCGTGTCCGGAAGAACGTGAGGGAGGGAGCCACCGACAGAACAAGGGTCATGGCATACATGCTTCGCAGATGATGATAGTGATGATGACTGCCTTATGAATGGCTCACACCCAATCGGGTGGATTAGCCAAGAATAAAAAAATATATAGGTAAAAGTATTCACATATGAATTCTTTTACTATTGCATAATAGAATAGTTGCAATAAATGAATATTGCTGATTTAAAATTTCAGAATCAAAACCGCCCTGGTTGAATTAAGAACTTTTGTGCAGCAGAACAGACATACCGGTGACAGTGACCTAATGAGGAGTCTCCCAAGGATAGAATACTAGAAGTAATAAAATCCAATCCAATTCGATTAAATGCTGCTTTGAGAATGTCTTTCCTCAGTAAATTGAAGCTGTTACATGATAAGAGATAGTGTTGTACCGTTTCGTCCTTGTTACAAAACGTGCAAGGAGGGGAAGGAGCCAGACCAGATCTATGCATATAAAAATTTAGTTTTGGAACGCGACATTGTAATTTAGTAAAATTAACTTCATCTTTTCTTGTTGAACATAAATTCCTAAGCCAAGGGCACAACAGGTGTCGATATCGTACAGATGAGTTAATAATGTTTTACCGGATTCTTGAATTATGGCACGCCTTCTAAATCTGTCACGAATTTGTAGTGCTGATGTGGGAATAATTGAGAATATGGGGCCACTGAGAGCGGCTTTCGCCAGAATGTCCGCCATTTTATTCATTTTATCCCTTTGTGGCCCGGTACCCAAATTATTCTGATTGAAGTTACAAGGGTGGGAACAAGAAAATGAAAAGTACGTGATAATTGAAAATCACAATTTGCAGCGAGTGCTGAACACAAAGATAATGAATCTGTAACTATGGACACTCTTGAGGTTGATGGGCCCAGCTTTGGTAAAGCCATAATCACCGTTAGAAATTCCGTCGAAATAACTGATAAGAGATCAGGAAGTCTTAATGAGAATGACCAGTTGAAGGTCTCGAAGAAAATACCAATGCCAGATTTTTGTTCGGATTATGAGGCATCTGTAGCTGTGGTATATGCTGCATTTATCCAATCTAAATACCTTTGTAATAGGCCGTTTAATATCTGATAAGGCACATTTTTGGCATGATTTGGATATATATCGTCAAAAAGGATTTTCAGGTTGTGCCTTACCTTGTCAATGGAAGGAACTTCACTCAGTATTACGTCTAATGACTCCAAAAAGTGCTTGTACGTAAACCACCTGTGATGTATGAAACCGAGGCCAGGAAGATAACGCTGGGTGAGACATGGAAATAATCTTTAGTTTTATAGGATATTCATACATGTTTAGGAATGTTTCTACCGGCTACACAGGGACGCTGCGTCTCCCTCGCGTCTTTTCTTCAATATGCACCACTCTGTCAACGACGCTCAGGCAGCACTACACGGCCACAAAGCTTGTGCGGTCTTGCCCACAGGGAGGCTTCGGCAGCACGCACAAAAGACCACAGAATCATCGTCTGCTACGATGGCTTAAAGCATGGGTTCTCGAACTGGGTTTCGCGACCGGTCAGAACTATTACGGCCAGCTCTCGTTTTACACCCATTAGAACTTAATTTATGACTTCGACCGAAAACTTGCAAAAGATTTTGCATTGAACGAAGCAGCCGCACGTTACATATTCACATCTGGTGTCTACGGGAAAGTTCTCCAGCTCTTCTTCTTCTGAGCTCGTTATATGCCGTGCCTAAATACCCTTGATTTTTCCCTGTTCTTTCTTAAATACCGACAACCATTGAAGCACCGCCGACGAATCTCATTGGCTAACGCTCGTTTTCGGTAGCCATGTTCTTCCTAACGGTTTTCCAGCACCCGGTGAAACGCGTCCCCCTTTCACTAATTTATTTATTTATTTATTTAATATACCTCAAAGGCCCCCCAACAGAGGGCTTTACATGAGGGTGTGGGCAAACGATGTAGGGTGTAAAAAACAATGATTCTATGGCATTTCGAAAGTTATCCGTGTTGGAATGATGGATGACACTTGGGGGAAGATCGTTCCAGTCCCTGGCTGCTTGGGCGAAAAAGGAGTGATGGTGGGCTGTGGTGCAAGCAGGGGGTGAGTAGACGGCCTTGAGGTGACTTGTGCGGGCTGAAGTGCGATGGGCTGATTGAATGGGAGAGTTATAATGAAACGCATAATACATTTTGTGATACAATGATAGCCTAGAATCTTACGGCGTAGTTCAAGGTTAGGTAGACCTGCTTTTCTTTTAAGGTTAGTAACACTGGTATGATATGAGTAATCTGAGTAGATGAACCTAACTGCGCGGTTTTGAATTACTTCGATGGACTTACATAGGTTAATTTGAGGTAGGTCCCAAATGGCGGATGCGTACTCTAGTTTTGGGCGAATGAGTGTTTTGTAGGCTAGTAACTTGACTGATGGAGGCGCAAGATGTAAGTTACGACGAAAGTAACCGAGAGCTCTGTTAGCATTGTTAACTATTTTACTTACGTGAGAAGACCAGTTTAGATTCTGTGAGATGTTAACACCAAGATATTTAATGGAACTTAGGGAAGAAACTATGGAGCCATTAATATTATAGTTAGCGGCAGGTAAGTTATGGCGTCTGTGAAATGAAACGAGTGTAGTTTTATTAGTATTTAGGACCATGAGCCATTTGCGACACCACTCGTCGAGTTTTAGTAGGTCATGCTGGAGAGTAATTGTATCTGAAACGTTAGTAATAGGTCGGTAGATTACACAGTCGTCAGCAAAGAGGCGGATGTTAGACGAAATATTATCGGGTAAGTCATTGATGTAAATTAAAAAGAGGAGGGGGCCTAGAACTGTACCTTGAGGCACACCGGAGATTACGTTAGAAAGGGATGAGGGCGTGTCGTTAGCTTCTACAAATTGCTGACGGTTAGTGAGGAAGTCTTCAATCCAATTGTAGACAAGTTGGTTAAGGTTTAATTGAGAGAGCTTTAGTAGTAGGTGGTTGTGGGGAACTTTGTCAAAGGCTTTCTCAAAGTCAATAAAAAGGGCGTCAACTGGTATGTTAAGGTCTACGCTAGCGCTTAGGTCATGGATGATTAGTGCAAGCTGAGTATCGCATGAAAGTCCCTTTTGGAATCCATGTTGGTTAGGATGAAAAAATTTAACTGAGGTAAGGAACTTAGCAATTTGCGAATGAATTATATGTTCCATTATTTTTGAACAGATGCTGGTTAGGGATATGGGCTTGTAACTAGATGAACCTGGCTTTGGAACCGGAACGATCTTACCCACTTTCCAGTCGTGAGGAACGATGCCGGATGAGAGTGATTGCTGAAAAATATGAGAAAGAATAACACTGGTATTTTCTTTGGTGTTTTTCAACACCTTAGCATTAATACCATCGATGCCGCAGGATGATGTAAGTTTTAACGATTCGATGATTTTCTGGATGCCCTGAGGTGAAAAAATGACGTCTGGCATGGTGGGGTAGTTGTGGGGGGAGACATCAGGGAGGTTTCCAATGGGCTCTCTGGTAAAAACTGAAGAAAAGGTAAGGTTTAGTGCTTCTGCTACTGCGTTATTCGGGATAGGTTGTCCGGTATGATCCATTATTGATATGCATCTGTTTTCGTTCTGTGGGTTAATCACTCTCCAGAATTGTTTTGGGTTAGTGCGGAGTAAGTGGGCAAGGTGGTATTATTAAACAGCCGCTTCGCTTTATCGATGGCATAGCAGAATAGTTTCGCGGTCGCCTGGTATTTTTGCCACGCCACAGGATTGTTAGTGTTTTTTGCGGAGCGAAATTGCCGTTTCTTTTTGTTTTTCAGCCTCTTGAGTTCAGGGCTAAACCAGCGGGAGGTGCTACGTTCACTAATTGTAATTGTTGGAATGTAAATACTGATTAGCTTATTCATTTTAGATTTAAACATTAACCAATTTTCTGTGATAGATCGCTTGTTAAAATCTTTAACTAGAAACTGCCAAAATTTCGTTAGTTCTTTATTGAAGTTATTGTAATCGCCCTTATCGTATAGGGTAAGATTTTTGCGTGTTTTTTCTGCGCGGTTCAGCCTACATTGGAAGGTGCCATGAATGACCTTATGGTCGCTGATTTCGTCGAGGTATGAAAGCGGGGTAATTCTATCGGGATGGGTTGTTAATACTAGATCAAGTATATTGGCGGTATGTTTAGATTGCCTCGTTGCTGCATTAACAATTTGAGTTAAAGCAAATGTTAAACACGTATCGACGAAGTTGCTTTCAATGTTTTGTTTCGGTGTGAGGAGGACGAGGTCAGACCAATCTATGTTCGGAAAATTGAAGTCACCGAATAAGACACAGAATCACCGAATGTCATCGAAGTCACCGAAGTCACCGAATGACAGCGGGTTGACGGGAGGAGAAAGGCGCGTCATGTTAGCATATTGTCCGCTGAAAGATGCGTGGCTAATGTACTTAGACGCACACGGCTTTGTAAATCTTCCAAGTTAGGAAGAAAATGGCGGCAGACGCCAGCTGCGCGTGAGAGAGGGCAGGGAAAAGAGGCAGTTTTCGGTACTTAAGCAAAAAGGAAAAATCTAGGGACTTTAGCCGTGCCCTTTCGGATAACTTCTCCTTCAAGGAATTGATCTATCTATCTATCTATCTATCTATCTATCTATCTATCTATCTATCTATCTATCTATCTATCTATCTATCTATCTATCTATCTATCTATCTATCTATCTATCTATCTATCTATCTATCTATCTATCTATCTATCTGTCTGTCTGTCTGTCTGTCTGTCTGTCTGTCTGTCTGTCTGTCTGTCTGTCTGTCTGTCTGTCTGTCTGTCCTGTCCGTCGTCCTGTCCGTCCGTCCGTCCGTCGTCCGTCCGTCCGTCCGTCCGTCCGTCCGTCCGTCCGTCCGTCCGTCTATCTATCTATCTATCTATCTATCTATCTATCTATCTATCTATCTATCTATCTATCTATCTATCTATCTATCTATCTATCTATCTATCTATCTATCTATCTATCTATCTATCTATCTATCTAGCCACCTACGACATTGTGCTGTCCTGGCCGTTTCCTTAAACAGTTTTTTTTTGAAAATGAGCTTTTTTAAGGAGCTCGCTTCTTGAACTACTTTTTCTTCTTTTGCGCTGCCTGTAGGAAAAGCACCTTGCGCAAAAATGTTGCAAAGGCTTTCTTCTATATTTCACACTGTTTTGAAGTTTCCGTGTGAAATAGAAAACGCGCCAAGAAACATCAAACTTACAATTTTTAAAATTCCTGTTGTGTATGCTATTTTATCACATTTCTTTTTCCTTTTGAGGACAGCATGCAGAAACAATGAAGGTAATTCACAGTAATGTGTATTAAATCTAGCACAAAGAAATTCTGACACAACCTATATAGTTTGCGTTAAATTCGGCCATAAAATTTGAAAATATTGCGGTGAGCAAAAACCAGAGGCCTGCGCCGCACAGTTCAGCTTCAAATATTTTTTTGGCGCACTGGAAGCGTTTATTGGAAATAAAATTTTCGGTTCCACGCATTTTGAATGTGCCCGCATAGCATATATAAAACCCAGGCAAAACAAGATTATCGACCACGCATGCATGATTGATCTCTCGTGGAATCACCATTCATGAGATCAGCTTAAGTGTCAGTCACACAGGCATTGACAATGATGCGGTGACCATGTTTTCTAACAATGTTCTGCGAGAGCATTGCTCCCTGCATTGATACTCCTTTCTTTGCTTCCATTGTTCGAGTGTAGAGTTCATGATTCTTACAACATTCCAGTGTGCATCGAGAGGTATGTTGGGGTAAGCTCAGTGAGGAGGCAGCAGAGCAGTGCTTGTTGAGAAATGTGGTAGCTTATTCTAATGGACATGATGGCTCACTGAACCGTCAGCATATTTTGGACTATGTAAGCCGACATCAGTTTCTTGGCAGATACTAGCCAAGGAAAATACAAAAAATAACATCTCCCAGCAACAACTTCAATGTCTCTTCTTGTGCCATACGCAGTGCTCACTGCATTGTGTAGTCGTAGATAACGCGCCCCAATATAGCACTGTCATAACTTTTCTTTCTAGGTTGCTTAGTGTTACCACGTTTTGCACATGTTGTGCTTACTTGCATAACGACCGCAATAATGAATTCTTTCTCTAAAATTTTTTTTTCAATGCGAAGTACTTCTTAGCGAAACTTTGCCACTTTGAGCGTTCCTATCTATCTATCTATCTATCTATCTATCTATCTATCTATCTATCCTATCTATCTATCTATCTATCTATCTATCTATCTATCTATCTATCTATCTATCTAGCCGCCTACATCTGGGTGCTCTCGTGATCGCCTCTTTACCTTGGCGAAGACAGAAATTGGCATGGGAGGGTGAGATGATTTGACGAATATGATTGTCGGGTCATGACATGAATAACATGAAAAGGCTGCCGTGTAGGTAGTCCAAACCTTTCCTCCAGACACGTGTGGCACATACCCGTTTACTACGGACCGCGGTGTACGGGTATCCGCCACAGGTGTTTGACAGTATATATCTACATGCGAACGATCAGAACAGAGATTGGCAATTTAAATACGAGGGCGTTGACAAAAACCAATAACGGTTGCGTTGAACCGATGAATGCAAAGAATTAGGATCCCAGCAGGAATCGAACCCAAGCATTCTGCGTGGCAGTCACCTATGCTACCACAGAGCCACGCCAGGTGCAGAAACATCATTGGAAAAACGCCTTATGCCGGCTTAATGTCGGGCCAACTTCGTCCCGCCACGGTAGTCCAGTGGTTATGGCGCTCGACTGCTGATCCGAAGGTCGCGGGATCAAATCCCGGCCGCGGAGTGTGCATTTTCGATGGAGGCGAAAATGTTTGAGGGCCATGTACATATATTTAGGTGCACTAAAGAACCCCAGGTGGTCGAAATTTCCTGAGACATCCACTACGGCGTCCCTCATAACCATATCGTTGTTTTGGGACGTCATACCCCAGATATTATTATCGGTGCAACGTCAATTGTGGTTGTGCTGCTGGCTATCTAATAACACTACATATGTACTCCTACGATACAGTAGTCACGGCAGATTAAGTTCTGTGGTGCCAGTGTCGGCTCCGCTTTTAGAGCTGTCTAATAAAATTTCCATATCTATGCCGCAAGCCATATTCCGCAAGCTATATTCAAGCGTTGCCCGGCCACGGAGGAATGCATTAACGAAAGTCACGTATGATATTCACATCTTGCACCGTAAGTAACGTTGAAAAACCAAGACGACGTGCAAAAAGAACGAATTTCGACTGAACCTGTTTGCAAAAGGAGCTGTGAATTTAAAAATATTCCATCAATTTCCTTATTCTAGTTCACTGCACAGATATATACGCTGTAAACTAGGAAACAAGTTTCCGTTCGTAGTACACACTGAGAAAAAAGTTATGAATGTTGGTGTCGCATGACATGGAGAAAATTCTTATTTTCCGTAAAACACAAAGATTTCAGAGCTTGCAAGAGGTGTGCGTCGACCCTGTGGCCGTTTTTACGGATTTAAAAACAAATAGAAACGCAAACTTTCATTTAATGACATCCTCTGATGTAACAGTCCCAACGAAATTTATAAAGTATTTTGAATATCAATAATATAGACGAAAGAACACTTACTTTCGCAAAAACACAAAGTGGTTTCTGTTACACTATACGAGCATGGGTTATGGAAAACTTGCCGTAACTTCCAAACTAATAATGATAGGAACATGATTTTTATTACGACATATTTTTGAATGTTTGGGCGTCAGAAAATGGACAAACTAAAAATCGACCACGTCAAAAAAATTAGACTTTAAAGGTGGCCTACCACCTTAACAAGAGAGTAGTTTACGTTTGGAGCAACCACAGCTGTTGTGAAAAAGAAAAAAAAAAAGCTATCGGTAATATAACTGCGCGTGCTGTCATCCTGCTCTTCGTGTTATGCTCCATTCCTAGAATACCTGTGCCAAATTCTCGGTTTTGTAATGCAGTCAAAGGGATGGGCGAGAGAACAAGTAGACAAAGAAAAAGAACCACAGAAAGACAAAGAGAGATAGCAACGAAGATAAAATGAGATAGAAAGAGAAGAAAAGAAAGACAGGGGATAAAATATACATCAAAGACCAAGTTAAAAACGCAGGTAAGAAGAGGAAACCGAGAGGAAGACGGAGAGGGAGAGAAATGAGAGAATCGAAGCAACAAAGAGAAAAAGAGAGGGGGAGATAAGGGTATACAGTGAAACAGGAATAGAGAGAAATCCTACCATATCCACGTGTAGTATCGTATAGAAACTAGCCGGAAAAGGGAAGCCAGAAATAGAGACGTCGCGAAGCGCAGGAAAAACCATGTATAATGTATCAAGGGAGGGAAGACATGAGACGGTGAGGAGAATGATCTGAAGGTGAGGTTAGCGTTAGGCCTGGCATGGTCATGTATAGTATAGTGGTCAGGTCTGAAGAAAGCTAGTGAGGGTGAGCAGAATGAGAAGGACGAGAGGAACAGCACATCCTCTATTTTCTCAGTGTTGGCAGCAGAAGGGCGTAACGGTGCCAAAGTTTCGCCAGGTGCAGTGAAGTGTACAAAAGTGGGTTCTTCCTATGTTTTTGAAACCACTACCGCAAGCAAGCACTTAAAAGTTTGCGTGTTTGCCGTGTTTGCTGCTTTTCATGACTGCATTTTATTATTTGCTAGTTTCGTGTAACACAACTCCTGTGCTTTATTTTCCTCACGCTCGAGCATTTTGATTGGCAGTTCATACCACACGCGGCTGCTTAAGGTTTCACCTCTATGCAAGGAGCAGACTACGAAAGATTCTTCTGATTTGTCACGTATATGTAAAACAATTGCGGAAGAAAATAGTATTTTTTCGGATTGTAACAATCATTCAGGGCTTTTTTAACAACAGCAAATAGACACACGGGCACACGTGTAAACGAATGCATATACCAAATGACCAATCTCTCGATTCCAAAGAATAGCAACCAAGTAGTGATCGAAGCTGTTTGCCGTATATTTGGCGAAGAAAATATCAGGAGGAGAAAGCGGTAAAGCGAAAAAAAAAAACCAAAAGTGAACTGTGCACAACGCGCCCACGTTCATACCCCCTTCCACCGCAGCCGGTCAAGCTTTACACTATACAGTGAGAGCCGACAACGTAAGCGGCACCCGGCCTAGCTCCAAACCATTCCTTGTTTCATCGAGGATACATTGTTCAATTAGCCAAGCCACCACAGTCCACCCGGTAGTCAGGCCGAGGTGTATCCCATAGGAGGCACCCACAACCAATTCACCAAACGAATTCGGTATAACCACCTACCAGTCAATGTTCGTTGCTTTTACGCAGTCGATCTTTGAACTGGTGGTTACTACAGAGTTTTGGAAACCTATGTATCGGCTGTTAGCTGCCCGGAATCTTGATTACGTCACCATATGACGTCATCACGACATCACAAGACAGAAAAATATGTGACGTCATTATTATATCGTCACTCAACAAAACCTGACACGGCGCGACATCAAGAGAAGAAAATAGGGACGGTGCTTTGCAGGGGCACATTTTCCCGGCTGGCGTCGATTCCGGTTCAGTCGTCTCGTTCCTTCACTCCTGTGGCCTAAGCCTACACCGTGAGGACATGACACCGCAGGTAGGTCGAAGGTGGGCTGATACAGGAGGTAGTGTAAAAAAAACGCCAGGCTTGCGCTGAAACCGCAGCACAGTCGCAGCGAAAGCTCGAAGAGCGGCGTTTCTAGAGCCCGTTAAGCTCTCTTGGGGCTACAATACAAGTACACTAGAAAGGTACCCACTACGCCATAAATCACAATTTTTGTGAAGTTCGGAAGCACCTACTAAGCCATTATTAGTCATTCTGCGGAGAAGCGAGGCACCAGCTACACGTCTGTAAGGCATTATGTGCACTTTGTTGACGCGACGGCTGATGTCGATGAAAAATTATGGCTCAGCCCTTTGTAATGGGTTGGAATCTTTAAACGGCCCACCAGTTATGTAATTTGCGTTGGGTGACGCCCGGTTGCTATTTCCCTATCCCGTCATGCTGTAAACATACGTTGACGTGGGAGCGAGAAGGGGGGGGGGGCGAAGAACTTTACTGAGACCCCGAGGAAATTTATCATGCGCTTATGGGCTTCCTTGGCAACCAATACAAGTGCACTTGCGAGGAACCCACTACGCTATAAATCACTGTAATTTTTGAGAAGTAGGGCAGCAGGCACTGTGCCATTTTTCGTCATTCTACGGAGAGCGTTGGTACCTGCTCAAGCCCTGTAAGGCATTATGCGCACTTTGTTGATGCTGTGCCTGATGACGAGGAAGAATTATGGCAGAGTCCTTTGTAATGGGTTGGAAGCATTCAACAACCTACTCGTTGCGCAATTCGTATTGTGTGACGCCTGGTTACAGAATTCGCGTTGTGCGACGCTTGGTGCTTATTTTACTCTTCTACCACGCTATATTGCATATGCTAATGTGGTTCCTTCCCGAAATGAAGCCTGTATAGTGTGACGTGGTTTATTGACGCGTCTTCAGGGAATGTCAACAAGCGTCTAGAGTAGGGCGTCGGAGAGCGGCGGGCGTCAAGCAGCCAAAATCCGGGCAAGCGCGAGCTGGTGTCCCCTGCTACTCTTGACACTGCGGCTTGCTTGCTTGCTAGCTTGCTCGTGTGTTTCTTCGTCGTCCTCTCTTCACTACACTGGCCCCCGGGGAATAGCGGAGCCATCCTGGCGACTTAAGGCGTTGACAAGATAGCGGGGTCATAATATGGCTTGATCCGAGACACGTGGACGATTTCTCGGCCGCGACGGCGCAAGTCGTCAGATGGTGTCAAGGGCTCGACCTCGTAATTGACGGGAGAAGTCTGAGCAAGAATGCGGTAGGGGCCGTGGTATCGGGCTAGTAACTTGGAGGAAAGTCCAGTAGTGTTCGGCGGTACCCAAAGCCAGACGAGAGCACCTGTCTTGAAAGCAGCAAGAAGTCCGTCGTCGTCGCGACTAAGCTTCGTGCGACCTTGGTCTTCTGTCGTAAATGAACGGGCCAACTGTCGGCAATCTTCTGCGTACCTGGCAAACTCGGAAATTGGGCTGTACTCACATGCGTCCGGTGTGTAAGGAAGCATGGTGTCCAGCATGCATGATGGCTCTCGTCCGTATAAAAGAAAGAACGGTGAGAATCCTGTGGTGGCTTGCGTAGCAGTGTTGTACGCGTATGTCACGAAAGGAAGAACGGTGTCCCAGTTGGTCTGGTCGGATGCGGTGTACATCGTCAGCATATCCCCGAGAGTGCGATTAAATCTTTTGGTTAGGCCATTGGTTTGTGGATGATATGCGGTCGTCATGCGGTGAACGATATTGCACTGAACGAGCAATGCTTCAATAGCTTCGGACAGGAAAACACGTCCTCTGTCGCTCAAAAGTTCGGGCGGGGCGCCGTGGCGCAGGACGAAGTTGCGTAGAATGAAAAACGCAACTTCTCTGGCTGTTGCTGTGGCCAAAGCTGCAGTCTCTGCGTAACGCGTGAGGTGGTCTACGCCGACAATAATCCATCTGTTCCCAGAAGTGGTCGAGGGAAGCGGGCCGTATAAATCAATACCGACGCGGTCAAACGGACGCGCCGGGCACAGGAGAGGCTGAAGTGCACCGGCTGGTCGTTGGGGCGGAGCCTTTCGTCGCTGACAGGCGGTACAAGTGCGGACATACTTGCACACAAATGAGTACAGTCCGCGCCAATAATATCGCTGACGCAGGCGGTTGTAGGTCTTGAGAACGCCAGCGTGAGCGCTTTGCGGGTCGGTGTGAAAAGCAGCGCACATTTCCATGCGCATGTGGCGAGGTATCACAAGGAGCCACCTCCGACCATCAGACGCGTAATTCCGCCGATAGAGGAGACCATCTCGAATAGCGAAATGGTGCGCTTGGCGACGAAGAGTTCTTGAAGCGGGGTAAGCTGATGGATCAGCCAGAAAGTCGAGCATGTGGCAAACCCACGCATCCTTGCGTTGCTCCAACGACATGTCTGCGACGTCGATTGGCGACAAGGAAGCTGATGGGGAAGCTGTGTCGGACGCTAGCGGTGAGCGGGAGAGCGCATCAGCATCAGAGTGCTTGCGGCCCGATCGGTACACAACACGAATGTCGTACTCTTGCAGCCGAAGCGCCCAACGACCGAGGCGTCCCGACGGATCTTTCAGCGATGAGAGCCAACATAGAGCATGGTGGTCCGTGACGACGTCGAAAGGGCGGCCATAGAGGTACGGGCGAAACTTAGCCAAAGCCCAAATTATGGCAAGGCATTCCTTCTCAGTAACCGAATAATTGCACTCAGCTTTCTTGAGAGTTCGGCTCGCGTAAGCGACGACGTATTCTTCGTATCCCGGTTTCTTTTGAGCCAATACTGCACCAAGGCCGACGCCGCTGGCGTCAGTATGGATTTCCGTTGGCGCATCAGGGTCAAAGTGCCGAAGTATTGGAGGCGATGTCAGTAAGCGCCGTAGCGTTTCGAAAGATGTGTCGCACTCTCTTGACCAAGCAGACAGGCCATTAGAAGTTGTCAAAAGATTGGTAAGAGGGGCGATGATGGAAGCAAAGTCGCGGACAAATCGGCGAAAATAGGAACACAGCCCAATGAAACTTCGAGGCGTCTTCATGCAAGTGGGCTTGGGGTATTCGGCAACGGCCCGGAGTTTCGCTGGGTCCGGAAGAACGCCTTCCTTGCAGACGACGTGACCCAGTATCGTCAACTGGCGCGCCGCAAAATGACACTTTTTGATGTTGAGTTGAAGACCAGCTGAGGTGAGGCACGTCAAAATCTCACGCAGGCGGACAAGGCGAGTAGGGAAATCCCTAGAAAAGACTACGATGTCGTCGAGGTAGCAAAGGCAGGTGTTCCACTTGTAGCCGCGAAGGATGTTGTCCATCATTCGTTCGAAGGTAGGGGGCGTTGCACAATCCCAACGGCATGACGTTAAACTCGTAGAGTCCATCAGGAGTGACGAAAGCAGTCTTCGCACGATCGGTGACATCCATCGGTACTTGCCAATAACCCGAGCGTAGATCTAAAGACGAGAAATATTCTGCCCCTTGTAAGCAATCGAGAGCGTCATCGATGCGTGGCAACGGGTACACATCCTTTCGAGTAATCTTATTGAGGCGGCGATAGTCAACGCAGAACCTTATTGATCCATCCTTCTTGCGCACAAGTACGACAGGAGAGGACCAGGGGCTCTCGGACGGCTGTATCACTGCGCGTTTAAGCATGTCGTCGACTTGTTCATTGATAATTTGCCGTTCTGCCGCGGAAACTCGATAGGGTCGTTGGCGTAAGGGAGCATGTGAACCGGTGTCGATGTGGTGTGTGACGCTCGTCGTGCGGCCCAAGGTTGGCTGGGCACAATCGAAGGACGAGCGGAAGTCTTGCAGAAGGGCGAGGAGTTGGCTGCGATGCGATGGCGGTAGATCGTCGGCGATTGAAGGGCGGAAATTATCTGGGGCTGAAGAGTTGGGAACAGGTGACGTCATGGCGTTCAGCTGAAGGTGGTGTTGGTCCTCAGAGAAGTCCAGGGAACGCAAGAGGTCGACGTCTTGTACGTGCCCCAAAGATTCCCCGCGAAGCAAGGTAACGGCGGACGTCAGCGAGTTGGCAACGAGCATTATCGTAGCACCAGAATTAATCGATAGTACTGCAAAGGGCAGTCGTAAGCCGCGACGACGTAGAAATACGTCCGACGGGGCAAAGAGTGCTGTTCCGTCTGGTGCGGTCGTACAGGTCAGTGCTACAAGGGTCCACGTGTTTGGGGGTATATCTGTGTCCTCAGCGACGACTAGTTTGTGGGGAGGGTCCGACGAAAGAGAGGTCTGCAACGGCATAAGAGCTACTTCTGCACGAGAACAGTCTATGATGGCGCTATGACTCGATAGGAAGTCCCAACCGAGAATAATGTCGTGGGAGCAGGACGGTAGCACAAAGAACTCGATCACGTAAAGTGCACCTTGTATGGTGACTCGCACAGTGCAGACAGCTGACGGCGCAATGCACTGTGAGCTGGCAGTACGGAGCATTAGTCCTGATAGCGACGTCGTCAACTTCTTTATCTTGCGGCACAGTGTCTCAGAGATGACGGAAACGGCGGCCCCTGTGTCAATAAGCGCAACGGCGGCGGTTCCTTCGACATCGACGTCTATAACATTTGGCGGCGAAACACATGGAGGCCTTGGGCAGTTCGACTTGCATGCAGCTCTTGCCTCCGGAACTGCAGCAATCAGTTTCCCTCCTCTGTAGCTGAGCGACGACGCATGGGTGACAGAGAGCGTCGTCGAGGAGATGGTGATCGACGATTGGAGAAGGATGGTCGATTATCAGCGGCGTACCTAGGTGGTGTGCGTGACGACGAAGGATCAGGTGTGGCCACAGTGTCGAAGAAAGAAGGTGGGCAACGGCGGCAGTGGCGAGCGACGTGTCCAGCGACACCGCAGGCGAAGCAGATGGGCCTGTTGTCCGGCGTTCGCCACACGTCTTGACGGCGGAAAAACGAAGGCGAGGGCCCCGCGTAGTGAAGCGGCGGCGAAGTCGTGGTCAGCGGCGAGGCAGGGGTCGGCATCGCAGGGGTTGGCATCGCAGGTCGGGTATACGGCATAGGCTGCTGAGGGGGCCGAGCAGCGACAGCTGCGTAAGTGAGCGGCGCAGTGACGAGTGGTTGTTGGGGTATAGATGGTGGTAGGTGCTCAGCAATTTGAGTCCGAATGACGTGTTGAAGGTCAGGGGCCAAAGTCTGCACTGGCTCGTTCGTGAGAGGTAGCAGTAAAAGCTGACGCGCTACCTCTTCGCGGATAAACTCCTTGATGGTGGATAGCAGCGGCTGCTGATCGGCAGGGCGAGCAGTAACGTGCAAGCTCGATAGCGTGTCGGTCGTCGTGAGGGCTTGGCGCGCGATCAAGCGCTGCCGACGCAACTCGTCAAAGCTCTGACACAAGGAGACGAGTGCAGCGACTGTGGTGGGATTCCTTGCGAGGAGCATCTGAAAAGCATCGTCCTCGATGCCCTTCAGGATGTGCTTGATCTTATCCTCTTCGGTCATGGTAGAGTTCACGCGGTTGCAGAGGTTCAGCACAACCTCAATGTAGCCCGTGAAGTTCTCGCCGGGTTGCTGCGCGCGTTGATGCAAGCGCTGCTCTGCCCGAAGCTTGCGAGCCGATGGCCGACCGAAAACGTCCGTAATGGAAGTCTTAAAGACGGACCAAGTGGGAATGTCGCTCTCGTGGTTGTTATACCACAGCTGGGCGATGTCCGCAAGGTAGAACTGGACGTAACCAAGCTTCATTTGGTCGTCCCATTTGTTGCTGGCACTCACACGTTCGTATTTCGAGAGCCATTCTTCCACGTCCGAGTCACCTGAGCCGGTAAAGATGGGTGGATCTCGCTGGCGGAACACGGCGCCGCAGGTGACGTGGACTGCCGAAGGTCCCGACTGTAGAGGGGTCTCCTCGGCCATGGTGGCGATGTGGTCACGAACCGGGGGGAGTTTCCGGGAGCGAAGGTCTAGGTTGGTACTGGGAATCCACGTACCTCCACCAAATGTGACGTGGTTTATTGACGCGTCTTCAGGAAAATGTCAACAAGCGTCTAGAGTAGGGCGTCGGAGAGCGGCGGGCGTCAAGCAGCCAAAATCCGGGCAAGCGCGAGCTGGAGTCCCCTGCTACTCTTGACACTGCGGCTTGCTTGCTTGCTAGCTTGCTCGTGTGTTTCTTCGTCGTCCTCTCTTCACTACAATAGGACCTTTTTGCAAAGCAGTTTCAAGCACCGGCATGGCTCAAAGGTTGAATACTGGGCTCCCACGCAGAGGGCCCAGGTTCGAACCTCGTTCCATCCTGGATTTTTTTTCTTATTTCGTTTTTTTCTTATTTCGAGCGATACTGGTTACGGACACCGGCGGCGGCGGCGGCGGCGGACAACTACGGCGCCAAAAACGGCCGGTGAAATGATCTCATAGCAGCTTTCGCTGTAAAAACGCTAGTTTCACAAAGCGTTCGGGGGATGGCGGGTCAGAATATGTACCTCGAGGGAGCCTACATGATCGGCCCCTCATGTATACGGTCATAATACATTGACTGATAAGAAAAGGAAGGTGCCTTTCGCCTTCGAGTCGTCTTAGGTGAACGCAGAAGGGACCCTGTGATTTTCATGTTACATTCTCTATTGCGCCGAATATATTAGGATATAAAAGAAATAACACAGGCGTTCTGCGAGACGAAGACTTCCCGAAATATTTATGGCCATTAGTAACTTTAACAGAAAATCATCATCTGAATTTACGTGCGGTAATTCGGTAGGGATGTCTATTTAGGGCAAGATTGTCATATTATTTTTGTAGTTGCTTTTTGCTGGCCATTGGCTCTGAATCTACCCCTGTCGATTGATTATATTTCATGAATGCAGTTTTTCCTTTATCGTTGCATCAGGACAGGAAACATACGGCATACGAGATTAGGGCCGCTTTTGCAATTCAGCAATCATGTCCCTTTTGTGCGGTACCGACCCATTGATCCGACTGACGAAACAGATTATAGGTAATAGACCACTAAAAAGTGTAACATTTTTGGAAAAAGCAGCGTGCTCCGGAAAAATGTGTGACGGCCAATCTATCTATCTATCTATCTATCTATCTATCTATCTATCTATCTATCTATCTATCTATCTATCTATCTATCTATCTATCTATCTATCTATCTATCTATCTATCTATATATCTATATATCTATCTATCTATCTATCTATCTATCTATCTATCTATCTATCTAGCCACGTACGACTTTGTGCTGTCCTGGCCGTTTCCCTAAACAGTTTTTTTTTTGAAAATCAGCTTTTTTAAGGAGCTCGCTTCTTGAACTACTTTTTCTTCTTTTGCGCTGCCTGTAGGAAAAGCACCTTGTGCAAAAATGTTGCATAGGCTTTCTTCTATATTTCACCCTGTTTTGAAGTTTCCGTGTGAAATAGAAAGCGCGCCAAGGCACATCAAACTTACATTTTTTAAAATTCCTGTTGTGTTTGCTATTTTATCACATTTCTGTTTCCTTTTGAGGACAGCATAGAGAAACAATGAAGGTAATTCACCGTAATGTGTATTAAATCCAGCACAAAGAAATTCTGACACAACCTATATAGTTTGCGTTAAATTGGCCCATAAAATTTGAAAATATTGCGGTGAGCAAAAACCAGAGGCCTGCGCCGCACAGCTCAGCTTCAAATATTATTTTGGAGCACTGGAAGCGTTTATTGGAAATAAAATTTTCGGTTCCACGCATTTTGAATGTGCCCGCATAGCATATATAAAACCCAGGCAAAACAAGATTATCGACCACGCATGCATGATTGATCTCTCGTGGAATCACCATTCATGAGATCAGCTTAAGTGTCAGTCACACAGGCATTGACAATGATGCGGTGACCATGTTTTCTAACAATGTTCTGCGAGAGCATTGCTCCCTGCATTGATACTCCTTTCTTTGCTTCCATTGTTCGAGTGTAGAGTTCATGATTCTTACAACATTCCAGTGTGCATCGAGAGGTATGTTGGGGTAAGCTCAGTGAGGAGGCAGCAGAGCAGTGCTTGTTGAGAAATATGGTAGCTTATTCTAATGGACATGATGGCTCACTGAACCGTCAGCATATTTTGGACTATGTAAGCCGACATCAGTTTCTTGGCAGATACTAGCCAAAGAAAATACAAAAAATAACATCTCCCAGCAACAACTTCAATGTCTCTTCTTGTGCCATACGCAGTGCTCACTGCATTGTGTAGTCGTAGATAACGCGCCCCAATATAGCACTGTCATAACTTTTCTTTCTAGGTTGCTTAGTGTTACCACGTTTTGCACATGTTGTGCTTACTTGCATAACGACCGCAATAATGAATTCTTTCTCTAAAATTTTTTTTTCAATGCGAAGTACTTCTTAGCGAAACTTTGCCACTTTGAGCGTTCCTATCTATCTATCTATCTATCTATCTATCTATCTATCTATCTATCTATCTATCTATCTATCTATCTATCTATCTAGCCGCCTACATCTGGGTGCTCTCGTGATCGCCTCTTTAACTTGGCGAAGACAGAAATTGGCATGGGAGGGTGAGATGATTTGACGAATATGATTGTCGGGTCATGACATGAATAACATGAAAAGGTTGCCGTGTAGGTAGTCCAAACCTTTCCTCCAGACACGTGTGGCACATACCCGTTTACTACGGACCGCGGTGTACGGGTATCCGCCACAGGTGTTTGACAGTATATATCTACATGCGAACGATCAGAACAGAGATTGGCAATTTAAATACGAGGGCGTTGACAAAAACCAATAACGGTTGCGTTGAACCGATGAATGCAAAGAATTAGGATCCCAGCAGGAATCGAACCCAAGCATTCTGCGTGGCAGTCACCTATGCTACCACAGAGCCACGCCAGGTGCAGAAACATCATTGGAAAAACGCCTTATGCCGGCCTAATGTCGGGCCAACTTCGTCCCGCCACGGTAGTCCAGTGGTTATGGCGCTCGACTGCTGATCCGAAGGTCGCGGCATCAAATCCCGGCCGCGGAGTGTGCATTTTCGATGGAGGCGAAAATGTTTGAGGGCCATGTACATATATTTAGGTGCACTAAAGAACCCCAGGTGGTCGAAATTTCCTGAGACATCCACTACGGCGTCCCTCATAACCATATCGTTGTTTTGGGACGTCATACCCCAGATATTATTATCGGTGCAACGTCAATTGTGGTTGTGGTGCTGGCTATCTAATAACACTACATATGTACTCCTACGATACAGTAGTCACGGCAGATTAAGTTCTTTGGTTCCAGTGTCGGCTCCGCTTTTAGAACTGTCTAATAAAATTTCCATATCTATGCCGCAAGCCATATTCCGCAAGCTATATTCAAGCGTTGCCCGACCACGGAGGAATGCATTAACGAATGTCACGTATGACATTCACATCTTGCACCGTAAGTAACGTTGAAAAACCAAAACGACGTGCAAAAAGAACGAATTTCGACTGAACCTGTTTGCAAAATTAGCTGTGAATTTAAAAATATTTCATCAATTTTCTTATTCTAGTTCACTGCACAGATATATACGTTGTAAACTAGGAAACAAGTTTCCGTTCGTAGTACACACTGAGAAAAAAGTTATGAATGTTGGCGTCGCATGACATGGAGAAAATTCTTATTTTCCGAAAAACACAAAGATTTGAGAGCTTGCAAGAGGTGTGCGTCGACCCTGTGGCCGTTTTTACAGATTTAAAAACAAATAAAAACGCAAACTTTCATTTAGTGACATCCTCTGATGTACCAGTCCCAACGAAATTTATAAAGTATTTTGAATATCAATAATATAGACGAAAGAACACTTACTTTCGCAAAAACACAAAGTGGTTTCTCTTACACTATACGAGCATGGGTTATGGAAAACTTGCCGTAACTTCCAAACTAATAATGATAGTGTGAAGAGGTTTATTGGTCGTTGAAAGACGTAATGGTCGTCAGCGGCAAGCAAGCGAGAAGAAGCGTCCAGAGGCACAGCGGCGATCCGAAACACGAGCCGAGCGAGCCGAGCGTTGGCGATGCTGCTGGATGGAGGCGCATCTTCTTCTTCACAATCGCCCCCGCTGAAAAAGGAGCCATCCTGGCGACCTAAAAAGTTTCAGGTAGAGGCTCATGGTACGACTTGAGGCGGGAAACATGGACGATGTCACGTCCACGCCGGCGCATGTCATCCGATCGAGAAACTGGCTCGATAAGAAAATTAACTGGAGAGGTTTTCTTCAAGATGGTGTAAGGGCCCTCGTACCTTGGAACGAGCTTCGAGGAGAGTCCCGGAGCCTGGTATGGGACAGAGAGCCATACGAGAGACCCTGGGGCATAGCTAGGGTCTGGAAATGAAGTGCTGCGGTTTTCTTTCTGTCGCTGCTGCTCTTGCGAGGTAAACGTGCGGGCGAGCTGGCGGCACTCTTCGGCTTGTCGAGCAGCTTCGAAGACAGGTGGACACTCGGAAGCATCAGGACGGTAGGGAAGTAGGGTGTCAATAGTATGTGAAGGCTCGCGTCCGTAAAGGAGAAAGAAAGGCGAAAATCCGGTAGTTGTTTGTATCGCGGTGTTGTATGCGAATGTTACATAAGGGAGAACACGGTCCCAGTTGGTATGGTCAGATGCGACGTACATCGAGAGCATATCACCCAGGGTGCGGTTAAACCGTTCCGTGAGCCCGTTAGTCTGCGGGTGGTATGCTGTGGTTGTCCGATGAATGACGTGGCATTCCGAGAGCAGAGCTTCGACGACCTCGGAGAGAAAAGCGCGGCCTCTGTCACTAAGGAGCTCTCGAGGGGCGCCATGTCGAAGGATAAAGTGACGTAAAATGAAAGAGGCGACATCCCGAGCGGTAGCGCTAGGCAAAGCGGCAGTTTCGGCGTAGCGTGTCAGGTGGTCGACAGCCACGATAATCCACCGGTTGCCATCTGCGGTCATTGGAAGGGGACCGTAGAGGTCAACGCCGACGCGATCAAATGGCTTGGCAGGGCATGGAAGCGGCTGCAATGCGCCGGTCGCACGTAAAGGTGTCGATTTGCGTCGTTGGCAGTCAGGACAGCACTGCACGAATTTCCGCACAAAATTATACATGCCGCGCCAGTAATAGAGATGGCGAAGGCGCTCGTATGTCTTGAACACCCCGGCATGGCCACATTGCGGATCGTCGTGAAGAGAGGCGCATACTTGTGATCGCAAGCTGCGTGGAATGACCAGTAGCCATCGGCGGCCATCGGCAGCGTAGTTGCGGCGATGAAGCAGTTGATCGCGGATGGTGAAATGGGAAGCTTGACGACGGAGGGATCGAGATACAGGAATGGTGGATGTTCCACATAGATAATCAAGAAGAGAAGCGATCCACGGGTCACGACGTTGTTCGGTGGCAATGGAGTCGAGATCGAGAGATGACAAGGGGTGGACGCATGTGGTTGCGCACGCTGGATCTGGCGGTAAAGGTGAGCGGGAGAGGGCGTCAGCGTCAGAGTGTTTGCGTCCGCAGCGGTATACGACGCGAATGTCGTACTCCTGGATGCGAAGTGCCCATCGCGCTAGGCGGCCAGAAGGGTCCTTCAACGTGGCGAGCCAGCAAAGCGCGTGGTGATCGGTTACTAGATCGAACGGGCGGCCGTATAAGTACGGCCGGAACTTTCCAAGCGCCCACACCAGAGCCAAACACTCTTTTTCAGTCACGCTGTAATTCGTTTCGGCTTTCGTCAGCGTGCGACTAGCGTAGGCGACGACGTATTCGGAATAGCCGGGCTTTCGTTGAGCGAGGACAGCGCCAAGCCCGACCCCGCTGGCGTCTCTGTGTACTTCGGTAGGAGCCGTCGGATCGAAGTGACGAAGAATAGGTGGGGAAGTGAGCAGGCGGCGCAGTGTAGCGAAGGCTACGTCACATGCAGAGGACCAGGAGGAGAGGTTCACGTCGCCGCGAAGAAGCTGGGTTAACGGTGACATGATGGATGCAAAATTGCGAACAAAGCGCCGGAAATAGGAGCATAGACCTACAAAACTTCGAAGTTCCTTCATGGTCGTGGGCTTAGGGAATTCCGCGACTGCACGAAGTTTTGCAGGGTCAGGTAATACGCCCTGTTTGGACACGATGTGGCCTAAGATGACGAGCTCCCGGGCAGCGAAGCGGCATTTCTTGAGGTTAAGCTGAAGGCCAGCGTTGGTCAGACAAGTCAAAACTTGCCTGAGGCGACGGAGGTGTGTAGGGAAATCATGGGAGAAAACCACGACATCGTCGAGGTAACACAGGCACATAGACCACTTTAGACCACGTAGTGTATTATCCATAAGTCGTTCAAACGTAGCAGGCGCGTTACAAAGTCCAAAGGGCATGACGTTAAACTCGTATAGGCCATCAGGTGTAATAAACGCAGTCTTCTGGCGATCGGCTTCAGCCATAGGAACTTGCCAATAGCCAGACCGCAAGTCCAGTGACGAGAAGAATTCTGCTCCGTGAAGGGTGTCAATGGCGTCGTCAATGCGCGGCAAAGGATAGACGTCCTTGCGGGTTATCTTATTCAAACGACGGTAGTCCACGCAAAACCGGATAGATCCATCTTTCTTACGCACCAGTACGACAGGAGACGCCCAGGGACTGTGCGATGGTCGAATAACGTCTCTACGAAGCATGTCTTCGACTTGGTTGTTAATGACGCGGCGCTCTTCAGCGGAGACGCGGTATGGTCTTTGACGCAGCGGCTGGTGTAAACCGGTGTCGACGTAATGTTGTACTTGCGACGTGCGGCCCAGTTGAGGTTGCGACACATCGAAAGAATTCCGGAACTCGTGCAGAAGAGCAAGTAGGTCAGCGTGTTCGGCAGGGGTGAGGGTATCGGCGATGGCACTGGAAAATATATCACTGGATGACTCCCCGAGTGCCGACAGGGCATTTGGTGGGTCGCAGCAGTCATCCGGGACGTCAACCAAAGACGAAGAGTCGAGATCTTCCACGCGGCCGAGACATTCGCCTGCAAGCAGCGTGACAGGTGCAGAGAGCGGATTCAAGACGAATATATTGCTGCTGCCGGCGGCGATGTCAATCGTTGCGAAAGGTAGCGGCAGAGCTCTACGACTCGTGAAGACATCGGACGGCGTGAAAAAGACTGTAGCGTCGGTGTGGGCGTTGCAGGAAACAGGGACCAGTGCGAAAGTGCCAGGCGGAATGTCGGTATCCTGACGAACGAGCAGCTTGGGCGGCTGATGAAGAGCGTCAAGTAATGGGGCGTCACACAATGGGGAAAACTCAACTTCGGCGCGTGCGCAGTCGATGACGGCATTATGGCGGGATAGGAAGTCCCACCCGAGGATGACGTCATGCGAACAGGCAGAAAGGACAATGAACTCAACGATGTACAGATTGCCTTCAATGACCAGTCTTGCAGTGCAGGCTGCGAGAGGCGTCACTTGCTGCGCGCTTGCGGTGTGGAGCGACAGTCCCGAAAGCGGCGTCGTTACCTTTCGTAATACACGGCAGAGATTAGCGGCTATGACAGAAACGGCGGCGCCGGTGTCCACAAGGGCAAAAGTACGAACACCTTCAACAGTTATGGCGACCACGTTATTTGGGGAGGAGTGAGGGCTTGGACAGTTCGGAGATGGCGCAGTTCTTGCCTCTTGAACTGCGGCGTTTAGTTTTCCTGGTCGGAGGGTCCGGGCCGGCGACGCATGGGGGACGGCGATCGCCGCCGAGGAGATGGTGAGCGCTGCGGCTGGAAGTCAGGGCGGTGAGTAGGGGCATCGCGCGGTGATGGGCCAGGAACGTATTGGAGGAAGGGCTGGCTTCCGGCTTGCGACGAGCGGGCACGGTCGCCGAAAGTTTGGGGGCGACGGCGGCAATAGCGGGCGACGTGTCCAGGAGTGTAGCAGGCGTAGCAAATCGGTCGATTATCAGGCGTCCTCCATGGATTGGCGATTGTCGGTGCTGCCCAAGTGGAAGGATAGACAGGCGGTTGCGTGGGCTGCGAGTGCGTAGTGTAAGGTGGTTGCGGAAGCCTACGCAGAACGTCAGCATACGTGAGGGGCGCGGCTACAGGCTGCATGGCTTGCGCATAGGCGACAGGAGCGGCCACAGGCTCCGATGCACGCGCGTAGTGAACAGGGCTGGATGGAGGCGGCTCGCGGCGCGCAAGGGGAACAGCGTGGGCAACCTCCTCCGAAATAACAGTGCGGAGCGGGGTGGGCAGACGGGTGGTAGGCTCGTGAGTAAAAGGCATTAAGGAAAGTTGGCGGGCAACTTCCTCGCGCACGAAGTCTCGAACCTGCTGAAGCAACGTCGAATGGTCAGGCATGGTGTCGAGACTGCACAGCGACTCGCCACCCCGTGGAGGCTGCCGAGTCAGAGCGCGCTGCTTCTTCAACTCGTCGTAGCTCTGACACAAGCTGACGACTTCTGAAACTGTGCCCGGATTCCTAGCCAAGAGCATTTGGAATGCGCCATCGTCAATGCCCTTCAGGATTTGTTTTATCCTGTCAGCTTCGGGCATGGTGTCGTTGACACGTCGACAAAGGTCGACGACGTCCTCAATATAGCTTGTGAAGCTTTCTCCAGTCTGCTGTGAGCGGACGCGCAAGCGTTGCTCTGCGCGCTGCTTGCGGACAGCTGGTCGACCGAATACTTCAGAGCAGGACGTCTTGAAGACGGTCCATGTGGGGATGTTCTGTTTGTGGTTGTTGTACCACAATTCGGCGACGCCAGTCAGATAAAATATGACGTAGCCTAGCTTGTCGGGGTCATACCACTCAATATGCGCGCTCACCAAATCGTAGTGGTAAGCCAGTCTTCCACGTCGGTCTCATCTGCACCGCTGAAGACCTTTGGGTCCCGGAGCCGAGGAAGCCCGGTGCAGGTGACGGACAGGGACGAAGGCGCCGGTGGGTTTGCGTGGTCAGTCATGATCGGCGGTAGCGTCCGGCTACGCAGCTCCAGGGTGTAGCGACGGGGATGAACAGCACCCTCCACCAAATGTGAAGAGGTTTATTGGTCGTTGAAAGACGTAATGGTCGTCAGCGGCAAGCAAGCGAGAAGAAGCGCCCAGAGGCACAGCGGCGATCCGAAACACGAGCCGAGCGAGCCGAGCGTTGGCGATGCTGCTGTTTGTTTGTTTGTTTTGCCTACTTTTCTATGGCACGTACCCACTCTGGGGGATGGGCCAAGAATATGTAGTTGAAGCTTAAAATCTTATTCGAAGAATGTAAAATGGTTAAAAAAAATTAAGAGTAGAAATGGTAACAATAAATAAGACATCAAATTAATACTTCAAAAATTATGCTATTGCGCTCGTATTTCAGACAGCCGTATTAACCTGATCAGAACAATTTGGTGAGATTAGATATATTGAACCGCATTTTAATTAAGAGCGTTTTTGAAGGAAGATTAAAAAGGTACACGTTTAGTGTTTTGCATGAAATTACATACGGCATTGAAGGCATCCCTATGGCAGTATCCCAACCCTGAAGCTCCGAAGCTTAGTATAATTTCTTCAGTTAAGTTTAAGCCTATTTTTAACAGCGGAGTAATGAGCAGTCGTGATCTAATAATTGAATATCCGCTGCATGACAAAAAGAAATGTGCAATATTTTCTAATTCTCCGCAGAATTGACATAGGGGCGATATCGTCAGTCCAGCTCTGTGTAAGTATAGATTTAATGGGGGGACACGGCATCGAAATCTGGTGATCGTAACTTCAGATTGTCTAGATTGGCTCCAATGAGACTTCCATGGGAAGTTGAGATGTTTGTATTCCGTCCACGTTGTTATTGTTTCCATCCTATCAGTGTGAATTGCCGATTTTCTGTATCTGATTGCGGTGAAATATTCTACCACTGGAAGAACTGCTGATGGAGGCGCATCTTCTTCTTCACAATAGGAACATAATTTTTATTACGACATATTTTTGAATGTTTGGGCGTCAGAAAATGGACAAACTAAAAATCGACCACGTCAAAAAAATTAGACATTTAAAGGTGGCCTACCACCTTAACAAGAGAGTTGTTTACGTTTGGAGCAACCACAGCTGTTGTGAAAAAGAAAAAAAAAACTATCGGTAATATAACAGCGCGTGCTGTCATTCTGCTCGTGTTATGCTCCATTCCTAGAATACCTGTGCCAAATTCTCGGTTTTGTAATGCAGTCAAAGGGATGGGCGAGAGAACAAGTAGACAAAGAAAAAGAACCACAGAAAGACAAAGAGAGATAGCAACGAAGATAAAATGAGATAGAAAGAGAAGAAAAGAAAGACAGGGAATAAAATATACATCAAAGACCAAGTTAAAAACGCAGGTAAGAAGAGGAAACCGAGAGGAAGACGGAGAGGGAGAGAAATGAGAGAATCGAAGCAACAAAGAGAAAAAGAGAGGGGGAGATAAGGGTATACAGTGAAACAGGAATAGAGAGAAATCCTACCATATCCACGTGTAGTATCGTATAGAAACTAGCCGGAAAAGGGAAGCCAGAAATAGAGACGTCGCGAAGCGCAGGAAAAACCATGTATAATGTATCAAGGGAGGGAAGACATGAGACGGTGAGGAGAATGATCTGAAGGTGAGGTTAGCGTTAGGCCTGGCATGGTCATGTATAGTATAGTGGTCAGGTCTGAAGAAAGCTAGTGAGGCTGAGCAGAATGAGAAGGACGAGAGGAACAGCATCTCCTCTATTTTCTCAGTGTTGGCAGCAGAAGTGCGTAACGGTGCCAAAGTTTCGCCAGGTGCAGTGAAGTGTACAAAAGTGGGTTCTTCCTATGTTTTTGAAACCACTACCGCAAGCAAGCACTTAAAAGTTTGCGTGTTTGCCGTGTTTGCTGCTTTTCATGACTGCATTTTATTATTTGCTAGTTTCGTGTAGCACAACTCCTGTGCTTTATTTTCCTCACGCTCGAGCATTTTGATTGGCAGTTCATACCACACACTGCTGCTTAAGGTTTCACCTCTATGCAAGGAGCAGACTACGAAAGTTTCTTCTGATTTGTCACGTATATGTAAAACAATTGCGGAAGAAAATACTATTTTTTCGGATTGTAACAATCATTCAGGGCTTTTTTAACAACAGCAAATAGACACACGGGGACACGTGTAAACGAATGCATACACCGAATGACCAATCTCTCGATTCCAAAGAAGAGCAACCACGTAGTGATCGAAGTTGTTTGGCATATATTTGGCGAAGAAAATATCAGGAGGAGAAACGGTAAAGCGAAAAAAAAAACCAAAAGTGAACTGTGCACAACGCGCCCACGTTCATACCCCCTTCCACCGCAGCCGGTCAAGCTTTACACTATACAGTGAGAGCCGACAACGTAAGCGGCACCCGGCCTAGCTCCAAACCATTCCTTGTTTCATCGAGGATACATTGTTCAATTAGCCAAGCCACCACAGTCCACCCGGCAGTCAGGCCGAGGTGTATCCCATAGGAGGCACCCACAACCAATTCACCAAACGAATTCGGTATAACCACCTACCAGTCAATGTTCGTTGCTTTTACGCTGTCGATCTCTGAACTGGTGGTTACTACAGAGTTTTGGAAACCTATGTATCGGCTGTTAGCTGCCCGGAATCTTGATTACGTCACCATATGACGTCATCACGACATCACAGGACAGAAAAATATGTGACGTCATTATTATATCGTCACTCAACAAAACCTGACACGGCGCGACATCAAGAGAAGAAAATAGGGACGGTGCTTTGCAGGGGCACATTTTCCCGGCTGGCGTCGATTCCGGTTCAGTCGTCTCGTTCCTTCACTCCTGTGGCCTAAGCCTACACCGTGAGGACATGACACCGCAGGTAGGTCGAAGGTGGGCTGATACAGGAGGTAGTGTAAAAAACGCTAGTTTCACAAAGCGTTCGGGGGATGGCGGGTCAGAATATGTACCTAGAGGGAGCCTATATGATCGGCCCCTCATGTATACGGTCATAATACATTGACTGATAAGAAAAGGAAGATGGCTTTCGCCTTCGAGTCGTCTTAGGTGAACGCAGAAGGGTCCCTGTGATTTTCATGTTACATTCTCTATTGCGCCGAATATATTAGGATATAAAAGAAATAACACAGGCGTTCTGCGAGACGAAGACTTCCCGAAATATTTATGGCCATTACTAACTTTAACAGAAAATCATCATCTGAATTTACGTGCGGTAATTCGGTAGGGATGTCTATTTAGGGCAAGATTGTCATATTATAATTGTAGTTGCTTTTTGCTGGCCATTGGCTCTGAATCTACCCCTGTCGATTGATTATATTTCATCAATGCGGTTTTTCCTTTATCGTTGCATCAGGACAGGAAACATACGGCATACGAGATTAGGGCCGCTTTTGCAATTCAGCAATCATGTCCCTTTTGTGCGGTACCGACCCATTGATCCGACTGACGAAACAGATTATAGGTAATAGACCACTAAAAAGTATAACATTTTTGGAAAAAGCAGCGTGTCCGGAAAAATGTGTGACGGCCAATCTATCTATCTATCTATCTATCTATCTATCTATCTATCTATCTATCTATCTATCTATCTATCTATCTATCTATCTATCTATCTATCTATCTATCTATCTATCTATCTATCTATCTATCTATCTATCTATCTATCTATCTATCTATCTATCTATCTATCTATCTATCTAGCCACGTACGACTTTGTGCTGTCCTGGCCGTTTCCCTAAACAGTTTCTTTTTGAAAATGAGCTTTTTTAAGGAGCTCGCTTCTTGAACTACTTTTTCTTCTTTTGCGCTGCCTGTAGGAAAAGCACCTTGTGCAAAAATGTTGCAAAGGCTTTCTTCTATATTTCACACTGTTTTGAAGTTTCCGTGTGAAAGAGAAAACGCGCCAAGGCACATCAAACTTACAATTTTTAAAATTCCTGTTGTGTTTGCTATTTTATCACATTTCTGTTTCCTTTTGAGGACAGCATAAAGAAACAATGAAGGTAATTCACCGTAATGTGTATTAAATCCAGCACAAAGAAATTCTGACACAACCTATATAGTTTGCGTTAAATTCGGCCATAAAATTTGAAAATATTGCGGTGAGCAAATACCAGAGGCCTGCGCCGCACAGCTTCAAATATTTTTTTGGCGCACTGGAAGCGTTTATTGGAAATAAAATTTTCGGTTCCACGCATTTTGAATGTGCCCGCATAGCATATATAAAACCCAGGCAAAACAAGATTATCGACCACGCATGCATGATTGATCTCTCGTGGAATCACCATTCATGAGATCAGCTTAAGTGTCAGTCACACAGGCATTGACAAGGATGCGGTGACCATGTTTTCTAACAATGTTCTGCGAGAGCATTGCTCCCTGCATTGATACTCCTTTCTTTGCTTCCATTGTTCGAGTGTAGAGTACATGATTCTTACAACATTCCAGTGTGCATCGAGAGGTATGTTGGGGTAAGCTCAGTGAGGAGGCAGCAGAGCAGTGCTTGTTGAGAAATGTGGTAGCTTATTCTAATGGACATGATGGCTCACTGAACCGTCAGCATATTTTGGACTATGTAAGCGCACATCAGTTTTTTGGCAGACAGTAGCCAAAGAAAATACAAAAAATAACGTCTACCAGCAACAACTTCAAATGTCTCTTCTTGTGCCATACGCAGTGGTCACTGCAATTTTTAGTAGTAGATAACGCGCCCCAATATAGCACTGTCATAACTTTTCTTTCTGGGTTGCTCAGTGTTACCCCCGTTTTGCACATGTTGTGCTTACTTGCATAACGATCGCAATGATCAATTCTTTCTCTAAAATTTCTTTTTTTCAATGCGAAGTACTTCTTAGCGAAACTTTGGCACTTTGAGCGTTCCTATCTATCTATCTATCTATCTATCTATCTATCTATCTATCTATCTATCTATCTATCTATCTATCTATCTATCTATCTATCTATCTATCTATCTATCTATCTATCTATCTATCTATCTATCTATCTAGCCGCCTACATCTGGGTGCTCTCGTGATCGCCTCTTTAACTTGGCGAAGACAGAAATTGGCATGGGAGGGTGAGATGATTTGACGAATATGATTGTCGGGTCATGACATGAATAACATGAATAGGCTGCCGTGCAGGTAGTCCAAACCTTTCCTCCAGACCCGTGTGGCACATACCCGTTTACTACGGACCGCGGTGTACGGGTATCCGCCACAGGTGTTTGACAGTATATATCTACATGCGAACGATCAGAACAGAGAGTGGCAATTTAAATACGAGGGCGTTGACAAAAACCAATAACGGTTGCGTTGAACCGATGAACGCAAAGAATTAGGATCCCAGCAGGAATCGAACCCAAGCATTCTGCGTGGCAGTCACCTATGCTACCACAGAGCCACGCCAGGTGCAGAAACATCATTGGAAAAACGCCTTATGCCGGCTTAATGTCGGTCCAACTTCGTCCCGCCACGGTAGTCCAGTGGTTATGGCGCTCGACTGTTGATCCGAAGGTCGCGGGATCAAATCCCGGCCGCGGAGTGTGCATTTTCGATGGAGGCGAAAATGTTTGAGGGCCATGTACATAAATTTAGGTGCACTAAAGAACCCCAGGTGGTCGAAATTTCCTGAGACATCCACTACGGCGTCCCTCATAACCATATCATTGTTTTGGGACGTCATACCCCAGATATTATTATCGGTGCAACGTCAATTGTGGTTGTGGTGCTGGCTATCTAATAACACTACATATGTACTCCTACACTCTATACGATACAGTAGTCACGGCAGATTAAGTTCTGTGGTGCCAGTGTCGGCTCCGCTTTTAGAGCTGTCTAATAAAATTTCCATATCTATGCCGCAAGCCATATTCCGCAAGCTATATTCAAGCGTTGCCCGGCCACGGAGGAATGCATTAACGATGTCACGTATGACATTCACATCTTGCACCGTAAGTGACGTTGAAAAACCAAGACGACGTGCAAAAAGAACGAATTTCGACTGAACCTGTTTGCAAAAGGAGCTGTGAATTTAAAAATATTCTATCAATTTCCTTATTCTAGTTCACTGCACAGATATATACGCTGTAAACTAGGAAACAAGTTTCCGTTCGTAGTACACACTGAGAAAAAAGTTATGAATGTTGGTGTCGCATGACATGGAGAAAATTCTTATTTTCCGTAAAACACAAAGATTTCAGAGCTTGCAAGAGGTGTGCGTCGACCCTGTGGCCGTTTTTACGGATTTAAAAACAAATAGAAACGCAAACTTTCATTTAATGACATCCTCTGATGTAACAGTCCCAACGAAATTTATAAAGTATTTTGAATATCAATAATATAGACGAAAGAACACTTACTTTCGCAAAAACACAAAGTGGTTTCTGTTACACTATACGAGCATGGGTTATGGAAAACTTGCCGTAACTTCCAAACTAATAATGATAGGAACATAATTTTTATTGCGACATATTTTTGAATGTTTGGGCGTCAGAAAATGGACAAACTAAAAATCGACCACGTCAAAAAAATTAGACTTTAAAGGTGGCCTACCACCTTAACAAGAGAGTTGTTTACGTTTGGAGCAACCACAGCTGTTGTGAAAAAGAAAAAAAAAACTATCGGTAATATAACTGCGCGTGCTGTCATCCTGCTCTTCGTGTTATGCTCCATTCCTAGAATACCTGTGCCAAATTCTCGGTTTTGTAATGCAGTCAAAGGGATGGGCGAGAGAACAAGTAGACAAAGAAAAAGAACCACAGAAAGACAAAGAGAGATAGCAACGAAGATAAAATGAGATAGAAAGAGAAGAAAAGAAAGACAGGGGATAAAATATACATCAAAGACCAAGTTAAAAACGCAGGTAAGAAGAGGAAACCGAGAGGAAGACGGAGAGGGAGAGAAATGAGAGAATCGAAGCAACAAAGAGAAAAAGAGAGGGGGAGATAAGGGTATACAGTGAAACAGGAATAGAGAGAAATCCTACCATATCCACGTGTAGTATCGTATAGAAACTAGCCGGAAAAGGGAAGCCAGAAATAGAGACGTCGCGAAGCGCAGGAAAAACCATGTATAATGTATCAAGGGAGGGAAGACATGAGACGGTGAGGAGAATGATCTGAAGGTGAGGTTAGCGTTAGGCCTGGCATGGTCATGTATAGTATAGTGGTCAGGTCTGAAGAAAGCTAGTGAGGGTGAGCAGAATGAGAAGGACGAGAGGAACAGCACATCCTCTATTTTCTCAGTGTTGGCAGCAGAAGGGCGTAACGGTGCCAAAGTTTCGCCAGGTGCAGTGAAGTGTACAAAAGTGGGTTCTTCCTATGTTTTTGAAACCACTACCGCAAGCAAGCACTTAAAAGTTTGCGTGTTTGCCGTGTTTGCTGCTTTTCATGACTGCATTTTATTATTTGCTAGTTTCGTGTAACACAACTCCTGTGCTTTATTTTCCTCACGCTCGAGCATTTTGATTGGCAGTTCATACCACACGCGGCTGCTTAAGGTTTCACCTCTATGCAAGGAGCAGACTACGAAAGATTCTTCTGATTTGTCACGTATATGTAAAACAATTGCGGAAGAAAATAGTATTTTTTCGGATTGTAACAATCATTCAGGGCTTTTTTAACAACAGCAAATAGACACACGGGCACACGTGTAAACGAATGCATACACCGAATGACCAATCTCTCGATTCCAAAGAAGAGCAACCAAGTAGTGATCGAAGCTGTTTGCCGTATATTTGGCGAAGAAAATATCAGGAGGAGAAAGCGGTAAAGCGAAAAAAAAAACCAAAAGTGAACTGTGCACAACGCGCCCACGTTCATACCCCCTTCCACCGCAGCCGGTCAAGCTTTACACTATACAGTGAGAGCCGACAACGTAAGCGGCACCCGGCCTAGCTCCAAACCATTCCTTGTTTCATCGAGGATACATTGTTCAATTAGCCAAGCCACCACAGTCCACCCGGTAGTCAGGCCGAGGTGTATCCCATAGGAGGCACCCACAACCAATTCACCAAACGAATTCGGTATAACCACCTACCAGTCAATGTTCGTTGCTTTTACGCAGTCGATCTTGAACTGGTGGTTACTACAGAGTTTTGGAAACCTATGTATCGGCTGTTAGCTGCCCGGAATCTTGATTACGTCACCATATGACGTCATCACGACATCACAAGACAGAAAATATGTGACGTCATTATTATATCGTCACTCAACAAAACCTGACACGGCGCGACATCAAGAGAAGAAAATAGGGACGGTGCTTTGCAGGGGCACATTTTCCCGGCTGGCGTCGATTCCGGTTCAGTCGTCTCGTTCCTTCACTCCTGTGGCCTAAGCCTACACCGTGAGGACATGACACCGCAGGTAGGTCGAAGGTGGGCTGATACAGGAGGTAGTGTAAAAAAAACGCCAGGCCTGCGCTGAAACCGCAGCACAGTCACAGCGAAAGCTCGAAGAGCGGCGTTTCTAGAGCCCGTTAAGCTCTCTTGGGGCTACAATACAAGTACACTAGAAAGGTACCCACTACGCCATAAATCACAATTTTTGTGAAGTTCGGAAGCACCTACTAAGCCATTATTAGTCATTCTGCGGAGAAGCGAGGCACCAGCTACACGTCTGTAAGGCATTATGTGCACTTTGTTGACGCGACGGCTGATGTCGATGAAAAATTATGGCTCAGCCCTTTGTAATGGGTTGGAATCTTTAAACGGCCCACCAGTTATGTAATTTGCATTGGGTGACGCCCGGTTGCTATTTCCCTATCCCGTCATGCTGTAAACATACGTTGACGTGGGAGCGAGACGGGGGGGGGGGGCGAAGAACTTTACTGAGACCCCGAGAAAATGGATCATGCGCTTATGGGCTTCCTTGGCAACCAATACAAGTGCACTTGCGAGGAACCCACTACGCTATAAATCACTGTAATTTTGGAGAAGTAGGGCAGCAGGCACTGTGCCATTTTTCGTCATTCTACGGAGAGCGTTGGTACCTGCTTAAGCCCTGTAAGGCATTATGCGCACTTTGTTGATGCTGTGCCTGATGACGAGGAAGAATTATGGCAGAGTCCTTTGTAATGGGTTGGAAGCATTCAACAACCTACTCGTTGCGCAATTCGTATTGTGTGACGCCTGGTTACAGAATTCGCGTTGTGCGGCGCTTGGTGCTTATTTTACTCTTCTACCACGCTATATTGCATATTCTAATGTGGTTCCTTCCCGAAATGAAGCCTGTATAGTGTGACGTGGTTTATTGACGCGTCTTCAGGGAATGTCAACAAGCGTCTAGAGTAGGGCGTCGGAGAGCGGCGGGCGTCAAGCAGCCAAAATCCGGGCAAGCGCGAGCTGGTGTCCCCTGCTACTCTTGACACTGCGGCTTGCTTGCTTGCTAGCTTGCTCGTGTGTTTCTTCGTCGTCCTCTCTTCACTACACTGGCCCCCGGGGAATAGCGGAGCCATCCTGGCGACTTAACGCGTTGACAAGATAGCGGGGTCATAATATGGCTTGATCCGAGACACGTGGACGATTTCTCGGCCGCGACGGCGCAAGTCGTCAGATGGTGTCAAGGGCTCGACCTCGTAATTGACGGGAGAAGTCTGAGCAAGAATGCGGTAGGGGCCGTGGTATCGGGCTAGTAACTTGGAGGAAAGTCCAGTAGTGTTCGGCGGTACCCAAAGCCAGACGAGAGCACCTGTCTTGAAAGCAGCAAGAAGTCCGTCGTCGTCGCGACTAAGCTTCGTGCGACCTTGGTCTTCTGTCGTAAATGAACGGGCCAACTGTCGGCAATCTTCTGCGTACCTGGCAAACTCGGAAATTGGGCTGTACTCACATGCGTCCGGTGTGTAAGGAAGCATGGTGTCCAGCATGCATGATGGCTCTCGTCCGTATAAAAGAAAGAACGGTGAGAATCCTGTGGTGGCTTGCGTAGCAGTGTTGTACGCGTATGTCACGAAAGGAAGAACGGTGTCCCAGTTGGTCTGGTCGGATGCGGTGTACATCGTCAGCATATCCCCGAGAGTGCGATTAAATCTTTTGGTTAGGCCATTGGTTTGTGGATGATATGCGGTCGTCATGCGGTGAACGATATTGCACTGAACGAGCAATGCTTCAATAGCTTCGGACAGGAAAACACGTCCTCTGTCGCTCAAAAGTTCGGGCGGGGCGCCGTGGCGCAGGACGAAGTTGCGTAGAATGAAAAACGCAACTTCTCTGGCTGTTGCTGTGGCCAAAGCTGCAGTCTCTGCGTAACGCGTGAGGTGGTCTACGCCGACAATAATCCATCTGTTCCCAGAAGTGGTCGAGGGAAGCGGGCCGTATAAATCAATACCGACGCGGTCAAACGGACGCGCCGGGCACAGGAGAGGCTGAAGTGCACCGGCTGGTCGTTGGGGCGGAGCCTTTCGTCGCTGACAGGCGGTACAAGTGCGGACATACTTGCACACAAATGAGTACAGTCCGCGCCAATAGTATCGCTGACGCAGGCGGTTGTAGGTCTTGAGAACGCCAGCGTGAGCGCTTTGCGGGTCGGTGTGAAAAGCAGCGCACATTTCCATGCGCATGTGGCGAGGTATCACAAGGAGCCACCTCCGACCATCAGACGCGTAATTCCGCCGATAGAGGAGACCATCTCGAATAGCGAAATGGTGCGCTTGGCGACGAAGAGTTCTTGAAGCGGGGTAAGCTGATGGATCAGCCAGAAAGTCGAGCATGTGGCAAACCCACGCATCCTTGCGTTGCTCCAACGACATGTCTGCGACGTCGATTGGCGACAAGGAAGCTGATGGGGAAGCTGTGTCGGACGCTAGCGGTGAGCGGGAGAGCGCATCAGCATCAGAGTGCTTGCGGCCCGATCGGTACACAACACGAATGTCGTACTCTTGCAGCCGAAGCGCCCAACGACCGAGGCGTCCCGACGGATCTTTCAGCGATGAGAGCCAACATAGAGCATGGTGGTCCGTGACGACGTCGAAAGGGCGGCCATAGAGGTACGGGCGAAACTTAGCCAAAGCCCAAATTATGGCAAGGCATTCCTTCTCAGTAACCGAATAATTGCACTCAGCTTTCTTGAGAGTTCGACTCGCGTAAGCGACGACGTATTCTTCGTATCCCGGTTTCTTTTGAGCCAATACTGCACCAAGGCCGACGCCGCTGGCGTCAGTATGGATTTCCGTTGGCGCATCAGGGTCAAAGTGCCGAAGTATTGGAGGCGATGTCAGTAAGCGCCGTAGCGTTTCGAAAGATGTGTCGCACTCTCTTGACCAAGCAGACAGGCCATTAGAAGTTGTCAAAAGATTGGTAAGAAGGTCGATGATGGAAGCAAAGTCGCGGACAAATCGGCGAAAATAGGAACACAGCCCAATGAAACTTCGAAGCGTCTTCATGCAAGTGGGCTTGGGGTATTCGGCAACGGCCCGGAGTTTCGCTGGGTCCGGAAGAACGCCTTCCTTGCAGACGACGTGACCCAGTATCGTCAACTGGCGCGCCGCAAAATGACACTTTTTGATGTTGAGTTGAAGACCAGCTGAAGTGAGGCACGTCAAAATCTCACGCAGGCGGACAAGGTGAGTAGGGAAAACCCTAGAAAAGACTACGATGTCGTCGAGGTAGCAAAGGCAGGTGTTCCACTTGTAGCCGCGAAGGATGTTGTCCATCATTCGTTCGAAGGTAGCGGGGGCGTTGCACAATCCGAACGGCATGACGTTAAACTCGTAGAGTCCATCAGGAGTGACGAAAGCAGTCTTCGCACGATCGGTGACATCCATCGGTACTTGCCAATAACCCGAGCGTAGATCTAAAGACGAGAAATATTCTGCCCCTTGTAAGCAATCGAGAGCGTCATCGATGCGTGGCAACGGGTACACATTTTTTCGAGTAATCTTATTGAGGCGGCGATAGTCAACGCAGAACCTTATTGATCCATCCTTCTTGCGCACAAGTACGACAGGAGAGGACCAGGGGCTCTGGGACGGCTGTATCACTGCGCGTTTAAGCATGTCGTCGACTTGTTCATTGATAATTTGCCGTTCTGCCGCGGAAACTCGATAGGGTCGTTGGCGTAAGGGAGCATGTGAACCGGTGTCGATGTGGTGTGTGACGCTCGTCGTGCGGCCCAAGGTTGGCTGGGCACAATCGAAGGACGAGCGGAAGTCTTGCAGAAGGGCGAGGAGTTGGCTGCGATGCGATGGCGGTAGATCGTCGGCGATTGAAGGGCGGAAATTATCTGGGGCTGAAGAGTTGGGAACAGGTGACGTCATGGCGTTCAGCTGAAGGTGGTGTTGGTCCTCAGAGAAGTCCAGGGAACGCAAGAGGTCGACGTCTTGTACGTGCCCCAAAGATTCCCCTCGAAGCAAGGTAACGGCGGACGTCAGCGAGTTGGCAACGAGCATTATCGTAGCACCAGAATTAATCGATAGTACTGCAAAGGGCAGTCGTAAGCCGCGACGACGTAGAAATACGTCCGACGGGGCAAAGAGTGCTGTTCCGTCTGGTGCGGTCGTACAGGTCAGTGCTACAAGGGTCCACGTGTTTGGGGTATATCTGTGTCCTCAGCGACGACTAGTTTGTGGGGAGGGTCCGAAGAAAGAGAGGTCTGCAACGGCATAAGAGCTACTTCTGCACGAGAACAGTCTATGATGGCGCTATGACTCGATAGGAAGTCCCAACCGAGAATAATGTCGTGGGAGCAGGACGGTAGCACAAAGAACTCGATCACGTAAAGTGCACCTTGTATGGTGACTCGCACAGTGCAGACAGCTGACGGCGCAATGCACTGTGAGCTGGCAGTACGGAGCATTAGTCCTAATAGCGACGTCGTCAACTTCTTTATCTTGCGGCACAGTGTCTCAGAGATGACGGAAACGGCGGCCCCTGTGTCAATAAGCGCAACGGCGGCGGTTCCTTCGACATCGACGTCTATAACATTTGGCGGCGAAACACATGGAGGCCTTGGGCAGTTCGACTTGCATGCAGCTCTTGCCTCCGGAACTGCAGCAATCAGTTTCCCTCCTCTGTAGCTGAGCGACGACGCATGGGTGACAGAGAGCGTCGTCGAGGAGATGGTGATCGACGATTGGAGAAGGATGGTCGATTATCAGCGGCGTACCTAGGTGGTGTGCGTGACGACGAAGGATCAGGTGTGGCCACAGTGTCGAAGAAAGAAGGTGGGCAACGGCGGCAGTGGCGAGCGACGTGTCCAGCGACACCGCAGGCGAAGCAGATGGGCCTGTTGTCCGGCGTTCGCCACACGTCTTGACGGCGGAAAAACGAAGGCGAGGGCCCCGCGTAGTGAAGCGGCGGCGAAGTCGTGGTCAGCGGCGAGGCAGGGGTCGGCATCGCAGGGGTTGGCATCGCAGGTCGGGTATACGGCATAGGCTGCTGAGGGGGCCGAGCAGCGACAGCTGCGTAAGTGAGCGGCGCAGTGACGAGTGGTTGTTGGGGTATAGATGGTGGTAGGTGCTCAGCAATTTGAGTCCGAATGACGTGTTGAAGGTCAGGGGCCAAAGTCTGCACTGGCTCGTTCGTGAGAGGTAGCAGTAAAAGCTGACGCGCTACCTCTTCGCGGATAAACTCCTTGATGGTGGATAGCAGCGGCTGCTGATCGGCAGGGCGAGCAGTAACGTGCAAGCTCGATAGCGTGTCGGTCGTCGTGAGGGCTTGGCGCGCGATCAAGCGCTGCCGACGCAACTCGTCAAAGCTCTGACACAAGGAGACGAGTGCAGCGACTGTGGTGGGATTCCTTGCGAGGAGCATCTGAAAAGCATCGTCCTCGATGCCCTTCAGGATGTGCTTGATCTTATCCTCTTCGGTCATGGTAGAGTTCACGCGGTTGCAGAGGTTCAGCACAACCTCAATGTAGCCCGTGAAGTTCTCGCCGGGTTGCTGCGCGCGTTGATGCAAGCGCTGCTCTGCCCGAAGCTTGCGAGCCGATGGCCGACCGAAAACGTCCGTAATGGAAGTCTTAAAGACGGACCAAGTGGGAATGTCGCTCTCGTGGTTGTTATACCACAGCTGGGCGATGTCCGCAAGGTAGAACTGGACGTAACCAAGCTTCATTTGGTCGTCCCATTTGTTGCTGGCACTCACACGTTCGTATTTCGAGAGCCATTCTTCCACGTCCGAGTCACCTGAGCCGGTAAAGATGGGTGGATCTCGCTGGCGGAACACGGCGCCGCAGGTGACGTGGACTGCCGAAGGTCCCGACTGTAGAGGGGTCTCCTCGGCCATGGTGGCGATGTGGTCACGAACCGGGGGGAGTTTCCGGGAGCGAAGGTCCAGGTTGGTACTGGGAATCCACGTACCTCCACCAAATGTGACGTGGTTTATTGACGCGTCTTCAGGGAATGTCAACAAGCGTCTAGAGAAGGGCGTCGGAGAGCGGCGGGCGTCAAGCAGCCAAAATCCGGGCAAGCGCGAGCTGGAGTCCCCTGCTACTCTTGACACTGCGGCTTGCTTGCTTGCTAGCTTGCTCGTGTGTTTCTTCGTCGTCCTCTCTTCACTACAATAGGACCTTTTTGCAAAGCAGTTTCAAGCACCGGCATGGCTCAAAGGTTGAATACTGGGCTCCCACGCAGAGGGCCCAGGTTCGAACCTCGTTCCATCCTGGAATTTTTTTCTTATTTCGTTTTTTTCTTATTTCGAGCGATACTGGTTACGGACACCGGCGGCGGCGGCGGCGGCGGACAACTACGGCGCCAAAAACGGCCGGTGAAATGATCTCATAGCAGCTTTCGCTGTAAAAACGCTAGTTTCACAAAGCGTTCGGGGGATGGCGGGTCAGAATATGTACCTCGAGGGAGCCTACATGATCGGCCCCTCATGTATACGGTCATAATACATTGACTGATAAGAAAAGGAAGGTGCCTTTCGCCTTCGAGTCGTCTTAGGTGAACGCAGAAGGGACCCTGTGATTTTCATGTTACATTCTCTATCGCGCCGAATATATTAGAATATAAAAGAAATAACACAGGCGTTCTGCGATACGAAGACTTCCCGAAATATTTATGGCCATTAGTAACTTTAACAGAAAATCATCATCTGAATTTACGCGCGGTAATTCGGTAGGGATGTCTATTTAGGGCAAGATTGTAATATTATTTTTGTAGTTGCTTTTTGCTGGCCATTGGCTCTGAATCTACCCCTGTCGATTGATTATATTTCATGAATGCAGTTTTTCCTTTATCGTTGCATCAGGACAGGAAACATACGGCATACGAGATTAGTGCCGCTTTTGCAATTCAGCAATCATGTCCCTTTTGTGCGGTACCGACCCATTGATCCGACTGACGAAACAGATTATAGGTAATAGACCACTAAAAAGTGTAACATTTTTGGAAAAAGCAGCGTGTCCGGAAAAATGTGTGACGGCAATCTATCTATCATCTTATCTATCTATCTATCTATCTATCTATCTATCTATCTATCTATCTATCTATCTATCTATCTATCTATCTATCTATCTATCTATCTATCTATCTATCTATCTATCTATCTATCTATCTATCTATCTATCTATCTATCTATCTATCTATCTATCTATCTATCTATCTAGCCACGTACGACTTTGTGCTGTCCTGGCCGTTTCCCTAAACAGTTTTTTTTTTGAAAATGAGCTTTTTTAAGGAGCTCGCTTCTTGAACTACTTTTTCTTCTTTTTGCGCTGCCTGTAGGAAAAGCACCTTGTGCAAAAATGTTGCATAGGCTTTCTTCTATATTTCACCCTGTTTTGAAGTTTCCGTGTGAAATAGAAAGCGCGCCAAGGCACATCAAACTTACATTTTTTAAGATTCCTGTTGTGTTTGCTATTTTATCACATTTCTGTTTCCTTTTGAGGACAGCATAGAGAAACAATGAAGGTAATTCACCGTAATGTGTATTAAATCCAGCACAAAGAAATTCTGACACAACCTATATAGTTTGCGTTAAATTCGCCCATAAAATTTGAAAATATTGCGGTGAGCAAAAACCAGAGGCCTGCGCCGCACAGCTCAGCTTCAAATATTATTTTGGCGCACTGGAATCGTTTATTGGAAATAAAATTTTCGGTTCCACGCATTTTGAATGTGCCCGGATAGCATATATAAAACCCAGGCAAAACAAGATTATCGACCACGCATGCATGATTGATCTCTCGTGGAATCACCATTCATGAGATCAGCTTAAGTGTCAGTCACACAGGCATTGACAATGATGCGGTGACCATGTTTTCTAACAATGTTCTGCGAGAGCATTGCTCCCTGCATTGATACTCCTTTCTTTGCTTCCATTGTTCGAGTGTAGAGTACATGATTCTTACAACATTCCAGTGTGCATCGGGAGGTATGTTGGGGTAAGCTCAGTGAGGAGGCAGCAGAGCAGTGCTTGTTGAGAAATATGGTAGCTTATTCTAATGGACATGATGGCTCACTGAACCGTCAGCATATTTTGGACTATGTAAGCCGACATCAGTTTCTTGGCAGATACTAGCCAAGAAAATACAAAAAATAACATCTCCCAGCAACAACTTCAATGTCTCTTCTTGTGCCATACGCAGTGCTCACTGCATTGTGTAGTCGTAGATAACGCGCCCCAATATAGCACTGTCATAACTTTTCTTTCTAGGTTGCTTAGTGTTACCACGTTTTGCACATGTTGTGCTTACTTGCATAACGACCGCAATAATGAATTCTTTCTCTAAAATTTTTTTTTCAATGCGAAGTACTTCTTAGCGAAACTTTGCCACTTTGAGCGTTCCTATCTATCTATCTATCTATCTATCTATCTATCTATCTATCTATCTATCTATCTATCTATCTATCTAGCCGCCTACATCTGGGTGCTCTCGTGATCGCCTCTTTAACTTGGCGAAGACAGAAATTGGCATGGGAGGGTGAGATGATTTGACGAATATGATTGTCGGGTCATGACATGAATAACATGAAAAGGTTGCCGTGTAGGTAGTCCAAACCTTTCCTCCAGACACGTGTGGCACATACCCGTTTACTACGGACCGCGGTGTACGGGTATCCGCCACAGGTGTTTGACAGTATATATCTACATGCGAACGATCAGAAGAGAGATTGGCAATTTAAATACGAGGGCGTTGACAAAAACCAATAACGGTTGCGTTGAACCGTTGAATGCAAAGAATTAGGATCCCAGCAGGAATCGAACCCAAGCATTCTGCGTGGCAGTCACCTATGCTACCACAGAGCCACGCCAGGTGCAGAAACATCATTGAAAAAACGCCTTATGCCGGCTTAATGTCGGGCCAACTTCGTCCCGCCACGGTAGTCCAGTGGTTATGGCGCTCGACTGCTGATCCGAAGGTCGCGGGATCAAATCCCGGCCGCGGAGTGTGCATTTTCGATGGAGGCGAAAATGTTTGAGGGCCATGTACATAAATTCAGGTGCACTAAAGAACCCCAGGTGGTCGAAATTTCCTGAGACATCCACTACGGCGTCCCTCATAACCATATCATTGTTGTGGGACGTCATACCCCAGATATTATTATCGGTGCAACGTCAATTGTGGTTGTGGTGCTGGCTATCTAATAACACTACATATGTACTCCTACGATACAGTAGTCACGGCAGATTAAGTTCTTTGGTTCCAGTGTCGGCTCCGCTTTTAGAACTGTCTAATAAAATTTCCATATCTATGCCGCAAGCCATATTCCGCAAGCTATATTCAAGCGTTGCCCGGCCACGGAGGAATGCATTAACGAAAGTCACGTATGATATTCACATCTTGCACCGTAAGTAACGTTGAAAAACCAAGACGACGTGCAAAAAGAACGAATTTCGACTGAACCTATTTGCAAAACTAGCTGTGAATTTAAAAATATTCCACCAATTTTCTTATTCTAGTTCACTGCACAGATATATACGTTGTAAACTAGGAAACAAGTTTCCGTTCGTAGTACACACTGAGAAAAAAGTTATGAATGTTGGCGTCGCATGACATGGAGAAAATTCTTATTTTCCGAAAAACACAAAGATTTCAGAGCTTGCAAGAGGTGTGCGTCGACCCTGTGGCCGTTTTTACAGATTTAAAAACAAATAAAAAACGCAAACTTTCATTTAGTGACATCCTTTGATGTACCAGTCCCAACGAAATTTATAAAGTATTTTGAATATCAATAATATAGACGAAAGAACACTTACTTTCGCAAAAACACAAAGTGGTTTCTCTTACACTATACGAGCATGGGTTATGGAAAACTTGCCGTAACTTCCAAACTAATAATGATAGGAACATAATTTTTATTGCGACATATTTTTGAACGTTTGGGCGTCAGAAAATGGACAAACTAAAAATCGACCACGTCAAAAAAATTAGACTTTTAAAGGTGGCCTACCACCTTAACAAGAGAGTTGTTTACGTTTGGAGCAACCACAGCTGTTGTGAAAAAGAAAAAAAAAAACTATCGGTAATATAACTGCGCGTGCTGTCATCCTGCTCTTCGTGTTATGCTCCATTCCTAGAATACCTGTGCCAAATTCTCGGTTTTGTAATGCAGTCAAAGGGATGGGCGAGAGAACAAGTAGACAAAGAAAAAGAACCACAGAAAGACAAAGAGAGATAGCAACGAAGATAAAATGAGATCTGCACATTCGAGAGGAGTGACGTCGTCGCCGTGGCAGACGTACTGGCGCCGGCGCGCGCACAGCTATTCGCCTTCGCAGTGCAGTCGCCGTCTGACAATGCGCTGGAGCCGCTTGATATCGCATCTGACTGGCGTTCCCCAGTGTGGTATAGCCATGGACAAAGAGAGGGCACTTGCTGCTCAAAGGCCCAGAAGAGCGGAGAAGCTTAACTTATCGGATCCCGAAGTAGTTGCATGGCAAAGTAAATATATATGTGCACATAACACGTGTACCTTGTGTGTGTCATTGGAGCAGCAGTAAGCATGATAATGAAGCTAATCCTAGTGTGATGTTGTGGTTTTGGTTTACACAACGTGCAGGTTCTTTATTTATTCGGAATGTCCGGGGTGGGGGGGGCACGAGTCTAGTGTGCCCCCCACCTGAATACGCCCCTGGCCGTGGTGGCTCGATCGGTTGAAGAAAACCTGGTGGTCTTATTGGCGGTGTCTTGCGTCGCTGACAGCCTCGGCATGTCCTTTTGTAGCTGGTGACGTCGGCGGCAGTGCGTGGCCAGTAGTACGTTTCCTGTATTCTTGTCAGCGTTCGGGAAATACCGAGGTTTCCTGCTGTCGGATCGTCGATGAGACCCTGGAAGACTTCTGGTCGCAATGCTGAAGGCACCACGAGAAGGTACTTGGCTCGAAGTGGTCAGAAGTTATTCTGTTGGAGGACGCCGCTGCGTAGGAAAAACGACGCCAATACTCGCTCAGATACTTTGGGAACGACGGCGGTCTTGCCCACGATGTATTCTGTAAGGCCTCTGAGTTCCGAGTCGGATCGCTGTTGTTCAGCAAAGGCGTCGACACTTCTGGTTCCTAAAAAGCAGCCATCATCCTGGTGGTATCCATCAGCAGCCATCATCCTGGTAGACAGGCAGTCGGCGTCGGGGTGTTTTCGTACGGACCTGTAAACTACAGTAATGTCGAATTACTAAAGGTCGCAGACTACACCTTGCGAAGTGGCCTGAAGGGTCTTTGAAGTTAGCTAGCCAACACAAGGCGTGGTGATCGCTGACAAATTTGAAAGGCCTGCCGTAAAGATAGGGGCGAAACATTGATGTAGCCCAGATGATGGCAAGGCACTCTGTCGTGTCTGACGGAAGAGCAGCTCAACGAACGGCGAGCGAAAACTGAGGCTTTATTATGCCAGCAACTAAAACGACGGGCGAACTGCACGTGACAACGTTACAACAAGGAATGCCCGCGCCAGCTCCAATGCCGGCGCTTTTTAGGCACAGTGAGTGTGATAACACAATCCGTAGCCTCGGCGCAAGACACGCGGCCAAGCCATATCGCGCAGGCGCACGACATATCATCTCCCCCCACTTGCTTAGAGTCCCGGGTATAGGTGCCGTAGCGGTCAGGAGCTCGGCGTTGACGCTGCGAGTACCGGCGACCTTGCTCGGTGGCCTGATTAGCAGTCAATGGCTGCTCTGCCAGTTCGGACGGGCCGGTAGGGCTTGTGCTCACTGTCACGGGGGCCTCGGCGCGAAAGTCTGGGTCAGTGATCACCAAGTCGTCTGTGTCCGGAGCACGCAGTATATGATTCCGGTGACGCACCCACTCGCACACACCACGAGGAGTCACGACACTCACACGATAGGACACTGGGCCGGTGCGAGCAAACACGGTAGCACTGAACCACATTGGTCCACGGCGAGAGTTGCGAACACGCACGAGGTCACCTTCGCGGAACGTGCTCTCGCGACTTCTATGACGACTGGCTTCCCGGAACTGCTTGTGGGTGACTGCGTCTTCAACAGAAGGCCTCACGTGGTCCAGCCTTGTTCTGAGGCGCCTCCTCAACAGCAAAACAGAGGGTGCCTCTGCCGTAGTTGCTTGCGGAGTGTTGCGGTACGCCAGGAGAAAGTCTGCGATATCCGACGGCGACGTGGAGCGGTTGGACTTCCGAAGTGCGGCCTTGAGCGTCTGGACAAAACGTTCTGCCAGACCGTTGCTGCTCGGATGGTACGGAGCCGTTCGCACGTGCCGCGTTCCTACTCGCTGCAGGTACTCCTGGAAATCTGCAGAAGTAAACTGAGTGCCGTTGTCCGACACCAAAGTTTCGGGGAATCCAAATCTGCAAAATAGTTCATGTAAGCATGAAATGGTTGCTTCACTGGTGGTTGTGCCCATCGGAAACACTTCTGGCCATTTTGAATGAGCATCCACCACTACGAGGTACATCACTCCGCTTAGTGGGCCGGCAAAGTCAACATGCAGTCGCTGCCAGGGGCGCGTAGGCCGGGCCCAAGCATGCAAAGGCGCTTTAGGTGGCAAATTGCGATTGGATCCGCACGTCACATAAGATGAGGTGAACCGCTCAATATCATTGTCCGATAGTAGGCCACCAAACATAGCTCCTTGCTAGTTCTTTGGTGCGCACAACACCTGGATGACCTTGGTGCAACTCGTCTAAGATGAACGCGCGAGATTTTTTGGGAATGAGTCCGCGCATCCCAAGCATAATGCATTCTCGATGTATAGACAGTTCCAGTCGTCTATGAAAAAAGGCTTGATCTCGTCAGGGACACTGCGCGGCCAGCCTGACAGAATGTACTGCGTCACTGCACGCAATGTAGCATCACGTGAAGTTTCGCGAGCTATGTCATGGCTGTTGACCGGCATAGTGTCAAAGCGAAGGTCATAAAACGGTTCCTCCTGATCTTCGACAGTCGGTTGTGTGACTGGCAGCCTTGATAAACAATCTGCATCAACGCTCTGTGCAGAAGGCAGGGACTTTAGTGAAAAGGAATGGGCGGACAAACCAACTGCCCATCGTTGTAGTCGTGCGGCGGCAATTGGCGGTATGCCCGTTTTAGGACCAAAAATTGTAGCCAATGGCTTGTGGTCCGTGAGCAGAACAAAATGCCTTGCATACAGGTAGTAATGAAACTTTTTTACACCAAATACCAGCGCCAGCGCTTCCTTCTCTAGCTGGCTATAGCCCTTTTCAGCACGGCTCAGTGTGCGCGAGGCATAAGCTCACAAGATAACTGTAGGGGTAGGCCTGGATCGTAGTGCGCCAAGATGGGAGCGACCGAAAGCAGCTCCTTGATGTGCTGAAAGGCGCGATTGCAATCTTCATTCCAGTTCCAGGCTACGTCTTTTTGCAGGAGCCTGTTTAAGGGAGAGAAAACAGTGGATAAGTTGGCAACAAACTTTCCGTAATAATTGATAAGACCAAGCAGTGACTGAAGCTGATGCTCATCGGCTGGCGACGGTGCCTTGGCTATCGCGGCCAGTTTTTCGTCTGTTGGATGGATGCCGTGCATGTTGATTACATGGCCCAATTAAGTCAGCTCGTCGCGAAAGAATTCGCACTTCGTTGGCTTTATGCGCAAGCCACGTTCTGACAGCCTTTTCAGAACTGCGTCGAGGTTTTGCAGATGCTCTTCCTTTGAGCGGCCCGTAATCAAGATGCTGTCGATATAGCAAAACACGAAGCTCAGTCTTTTCAAGACGTTATCCATGATCTCTGGAAAATTGCGGGTGCAGACGCGATCCCGAAAGAAGACGATTTACGGCGTAAAGTCCCTTGTGTGTGTTGAGCGTGAGGTACTGTTTTGACAGCGGGGTCCATTTCCACCTGTTGGTAAGCCCTGTTGAGATCGATTTTGGAAAATTGCTGTCCCCCGGCCAGGGCTGCAAACAACTCATCGGGCTTAGGCAACGGGTAATGTTCTACGTCTAGTATGGGGTTGAGCGTCAGCTTGTAATCCCCGCACACTCTTATCGACCCGTCGCGCTTCACGACTGGCACAACCGGAATGGGCGTAGGGCCTACTCACTACTTGTTACTGGTACCACACGCCCATCTGTACCTGTCGCGACCCGCTCCTCCTCCACTGGTGCTTCGAGAGAAATATGGCACACTGCGAGCTTTGAAAAATTTCGGCGTCCTGCCCTCTTTGAAAATAAGAGTTGCTTTCCTCGCCTCGGATGGTTCCTAGCTCGTCTGTGAAACATCCTTATATTTGTCAAGTAACCTGTGTAACGCAGGGGTAGTTTCCGCGCTTAGCGATGGCTCAGACGACAACTGTTTTAGGCAGCGGACTTGTTTCCAGTCGACGCGTATTTGCTGAAGCCAGTTGCGCCCAAACAATGCTGGACCACTTGAGGAAGTACGTATAGCGGTAACCGCTGGCATTGACTGTTGTGCTCACTTGCAGAAAAGCAACACCGAATGGCTTCACAGGCTCCCCAGTATAGGTCCTGAGCGTCAGGCTAGTCCTCCTTAGCGGCACTGACGGAAAAGTGAACGGAATTGACCCAGGGATATTACCGAGACAGCGGCTCCCGTGTCCAGCTCCATTTGCAAATGACTTTCTCCTACCAGTACGCTAAGCATAATGGACTCTCCCGATTCTACCTCTTTGGCCACCACACTTCGCAGGGGCGGTTCCAGCGGCTGCAAAGCTCGAACGTGTTCGCGTGTTCGCTTTCCCTTATGCTGCTGCTTCCGACGCCGGCAAGCTTTCTTAATGTGCCCTTTCTTGTTACAGAGAAAACAGGTCGCATTAATGTGTGCGCACGTACTGGCCTTGTGATTTGCAGTACAGCGGGAGCATTTTGTGGTTTCCTTGGTCGGCAAACTGGTGAACTTCGAACTCGCTACCGGGCTTTGGAATGCGTAGCTGTAGCGTTAACGAGCGCAGCTTCCAAGGCTGTAGCACGATCAACAGCTCGTTTAAACGTGAGTTGCTTGTCCTCCGAAAACAAGTGTCTTTGAATGTCGACTCGCAGTAAACCGCATACAAATCTGTCTCTGAGTGACTCGTCGAGAAACGCACCGAACTCGCACATTTGGCCAGCGCCTTTAACTCTGCCACGTACTGCGGTATTGTTTCATGTTCCTTCTGCATTCGACGATGGAATTTCGCTCGCTCGGTTATGACTGACCGTTGAGGGGACAAATGTTTACGGAGCACCTCGCGCAAGCTTTCTAAAGAATGTGAGGACGGCTTTGTTGGGGCGGTAAGCGACTTGAGAAGCGAATACGTTTGCGGACCTACTATGCTGATGAACGCGTCTACCTTCCGTTCATCGGGGACATCGTTGGCTCGGAGATAAGCCTGCACACGCTCCTCATAGCTAATCCAATCGCCTGTCGAGGTATCAAATGGCTGTACTTGCCCCAGCTGGAAACTTGCGGTTGCCTTGGCCATGATATGTCGTCCTCAGCGGCTGCTTCACGGCTGTGTAATCCGCTAGCGGGTTCCAGTTGCTACCAAGCCGGAGCTTGTTCCATGCTGGTAGATCCCTTCCTCGTCGCCAGTCTACGTCGTGTCTGACGGAGGAGCAGCCCAACGAACGGCGAGCGAAAACTGAGGCTTTATTATGCCAGCAACTAAATACGACGGGCGAACTGCCCGTGTCAACGTTACAACAAGGAATGCCCCGCGCCAGCGCCAATGCCGGCGCTATTTAAGCACAGTGAGTGTGGTAACACCAATCCGTGGCCTCGGCGCAAGACACGCGGCCAAGCCATATCGCGCAGGCGCACACATATCACACTCCTTTCTGTTGTGGAATAGTTCGCTTCCGCCTTGGATATCGTCCGTCAGTCCGTCTGTCCTGTGCACCAGGACGGCTCCGAGCCCTACGCTGGCTTGGGATGGTGTGGATTTACGTGTCGGCGTATTCATCGAAGTGCGCAAGTATCGGCGGCGCAAGTATCGGCGGCGAATGTCGATTTTCCTGAGGTGCGTTAGCGGCTCGGTGAGGCTTACAACGTCCTTGTTTGTGATTTATTTCAAGCGAAGATAATCGACGCAGAAACGTATGTTCATACTTCATCTTTACTAACACCACACGTCATGGCCGACGGGCTCTTGCACGGCTGGATGATGTCGTCACGTAGCATTTCGTCGACTTCTTTCTTTACGCCCTCGCGCTCTCGCGCGAAACTCTGTACGGGCTCCGACGGAGTAGCCTGGTACTTTCTCCGTAATGGTGCCATGTTTTGCGACTGGGGTCTGCCGAATTCTTGAAGATGACGAAAAGCATTCCTCGTATTCCATGAGGAGGGTTTTGAGCTGTCCTTGCTTATGCTTCGGAAGGCTGGGATTGACGTCGAAAGCTGGTTGAGATGCTTGGTTCATTGGAGTAGGCTCCGAAGAATCGGCGAGGGCGAAAGTACTGGTGGCTTCCACAATATCTTCAATGTAGGCGACCGTCGTGCTTTCTTCACGTGCTTGTACTCATTGCTGAAATTTGTGGATATCACTTTGCTTCCCCCTCCCTGCAACTCGGCTATTCCGCTTGCGACGGAAATCTCGCGTTTAATCAACTGGTGCGTTGTCACTTCAACGACGACTTCCATGGTCTGCTAATTTCATAGGCCGACGGACATGATGACGCTGGAGTGAGGGGGAATGGTGACCTGGTCTTCAAGCACAATCAAGGCGTGCTTCCCCTGGCGGCGTGTACGGCTGCAGTACTTTTCTGGGGATAGTGTTTGTCGGACTTCGATCTCAGGTCGATGACTGCACCATGAAGGCCTAGGAAGACCATACCAAGCATGACTCTCGAGCAATGGTGTAGGACTACGAAGCTTGCGGGATAAGTACTATTGTTAATGGAGACTCGCTGGCAGATTCCTGCCGGTTTTACCTGGTGACCTCCGGCTCTCCGGCTTTCGGGGCCTTCCCAGGCTGTCCTAACTTTCTCAACTTCGTGGCGAACGCTCCACTGATGACAGAATAGTAGTCGACTCCAGTGTCGATGAGAGATGTGACGCTGTGGCTGTCGATAGAATGTCGAGGTCTCTAGTTCGTCGTCTTGCGTTGCGGTTAGGTAGTGGGGTCGGATCTCGGCTTCGTCGGTTTGTCCGACGAAGCCTTGGCGGCTTGCGGCGTGTTTAGATTTCGTCGCGGGCGTCGTCGCAACTCCATCGGTTGCTGCGCTTAGTTTTCCTGATATGGGCCAGTGTATGGTCGGCGTTCGGAGAGAAGTAGCGACCTGGTGATGGCGATCGGGAAGGCCTTCGGGTGAGTGCGTTTGCGCTCCTGCGATGATGCTCCTGTAGATAGTTGTAGATGTCACGTGGCCGTTCACCCTCGTTCTGGACGTGGCGCGTTGATACACGTAGCAGGAGCTGCTGTAGGTGTGACCAGACTCTCCCCAATGGTAGCAGTGTGGGCGGTTTGCCGGAGGCGCGCCAAACATCGGTTCTTCTCGGGGTGTAGCGCTGGCCGGTAGGTGGGCTGTATGGCGTCCTTTGCGGCAGCGGCGGCCGTGTCTGGCGGCGGAACTGCGGCGGTGCGGGGCCTTCACCTGGGCGCGGAAGGAGAGCGTTACGACGCGCTGCAGAAGCGTGGCTCACAGCTTCCGGATGAGGCTGCGGTGGCTCGGGAATTCCCAGCGATTGCGCCGACTTCCTGGCGCACCATATGGGCGATCTAATCCACTTGAGGCGGCGCCGATTTAGTAGCTTACGCAGCTCCGCCCGCAGTAATCGCTCCTGATGGTTTCCCGTAGATTGTCGGTGCCTAGTGAGTGCGCTTCGGTGTAGCCTGTAGGCAGGGTTGAGGGTTATATTAGATGCGAAGTATCGTAAGGCGGAGCTCAATCCGGTGGTGGTGGTGTGCGGCGTGACCACCCTTACTGCGCATGTGCATACCCTCTCCACACACCTCCCCTCCACTCACCATCTCCCCATTCCCTCTCCACTCACCCTCTCCCCTTCCCCTCTCCACTTTCTCCCCCCCCCCTCTCCCATACCCCTCTCCCCCCCCCTTTCCACTCTTCCTCTGAATCGCGGGCTAGACATGCCGAAATTCTCTCCTGCGCAACGCCGCTGAGCTCGAGCGCATGCGCGTCCCCTCCCCTTCTCCCTCCTCTCCTACGCTGCTCCCCTCTCGCCCGCCTGTCGACCGCGTTGCCCGCTCGCCCTGTGAGAATTAACGGCCAGGCTAGATGGAAGATACGACGCGCGTAGCGTCCCTCTTCGCGTTCCACGACGCGAGGTCGGTAGCATGCCCAACGAACGCCAACGGAACGCGATCGTGCAAGTGCTCCGGCTTCGCATCGCCTCATATCCCCTTTAGCGGGACATGGTGTAATTTTTCCTTCGTCAGTACCTCGAGTGATTTGTCAATTGTTGTAGCCTGCGCTAGGGATTCGGGGACTGTCGTCGGTGGGTTCCGCAACAATCCTACAAAGAGGTCTTGTTTCACTCCCCGCATAAGGGAGCGGACCATTTTCTCCTCAGGCATGGCACCATCGCTCAAGTGAAAAAGTCCCGTCATCTCTTCCGTGTAGATCATGAGGGTCTCACTCGGTAGCTCGGTTCTCTCTCCAGCAAAGCAGTGGCCTTTTTCTTGCGGACGATGCTCGTGAAGGTAATCAGGAACGTCGTCTAAAAAAGGTCCCAGGTTTGAAGTATTGATTCTTGGTTCTCAAACCACGTCTTTCAGAAGTAGACGTGGCGCAGCTTCTTTTCAGAGTCCCAGTGGTTGATGGTGGCAACTCGGTCGAAACTCTCCAGCCAGCTCTCCTGGTCTTCAAACGATAATCCATGGAAATTCGGTGGCTCCCTTGGCTGCTGCATCACGACAGTTCTAGGCGACACAGCGGCCGTCACTCTGGCTGTCTTCTTCGTTGTTGTGGTCCAAATGCTGTCGGGTAGAGATCCGTATTCAGGTGGGAGACCTTGCTGCCTCCCGCTGGCTCGCTAGCCAGCGTTGGCGTTGATGTCGCCTTCAAGGTGTGGGCTTGGCTCACGGCTGGAAGGGCCTTCGGTACATGGACCGGGAAGCACCTCCACCAGATGTCACGGGGTCGTGACGTCACCGAAGGCAGCAGCCGTCCTGTCGAAGCTGGACCTGTTGTTTCGCCAAACTTGTGGCCGAAGTGGCTTCTTCGTCACGCTGGGGGCCGAGTTGTGCCGCCAAATTCGAGCTCAGCAATGCGGTCTTTAAGCGCATTTTTAAAAATTTATTCGTTCTGGGCCAAATCACAAAATAATAGTTGCATGCTGTGTTAGAAATTAAACATTTTTTCTTTTATAAGAGGATACGAGAGCAGTGGCCACGCACAAAAAGAATCCAGCAAATCGCATGCACATGTGGTAATCGGTGCAGTGTGATGCGTTCAGAGAGGACCTGGACTGTTTTGCTTTCATACAAATCAAGGCATTCATTCAATGACATGTCGTTCACTATTGGATACTTGACATGCATGCATGCCTGCATGATCATTCTGATATGTACCATGCCAATGGCATGCGTATGCTGTAATACACAACGCATGAATTTTCATTTATGTTTGTCATACTCGTACTGTGCCAGTTTTGGTATATAACAAGCTAATGAAACATGTGCTAAAGCACCAGCGCTTCCATGTGAATCATGATGTACATGATGCATGTTATGATTTTTTGTTAAAACCAGTCTCTTGCATTCGTCATATACATATATCGTGCTATATCAATTTTGGCATATATCAAGTTAAGGAAATGGCCGCTAGCACACCAAGGCCGCTTCATGTAAATCATCACATACATGACATGATTTTCATGTAGAACCAGTCATTTATGTTCACCATACACTAATGTAGTTGATGAAATGTAACTCAGAGCACCAAGGCCATTTCATGTAAATCATGACATACATAAAATGCATGCATGACATGATTTTCTTTTTACGACCTATATTTTACATTCTTCATACACCCATGTCATGCCACACCATTTTTGGTATTTATCAAATCAACAAAACGTGCCACGAGAGCAAGACGTCATAGGTGCCTAGATAGATAAATAATTTTAAAGTGCGTCTGGTTTGCTAAAAAATGGTTCTCATTTAGTATTTAGTTGTGTCTCTTATTTTCTTGTGTACGTGTTGTTCTTGTGCCGAGTTTCACGGTGTTCAAGGTGCAGGAATACTTCTCGCCTGCATAGCCAGGAGGAGGGGTGGTCTCAGCAGTATTTAAACCCCTCTGTGCTGGTGCATGTCTGCTCAATGTGTGTGTCTCTGCTTGTGCTTGATACTTTCCGGTGAGCCTTTGTTTGCGCTGCCGGTGGGCAGCAGCCATATCGAAAAATCTCATATGACACGTATGACACATACAATAATCTCGCATGATTATACGAGAACACATATGATTCATATGTGTTCATACGAGATTATTGGATACGAGGCATATGTGTCATATGAGAATTTTCGATAGGGAGCTGCGAGATAGGATACAACCGACCCCGAAATCTGCGCACTGCCTACACTCATCGTTGGGCCAAAGTACATCTCCATCAAGTTAAGTGGAAGCTGCCTGATGGCCGGAAGCATCGAGGCACGAGCACCATATAAAAAATCAAGGTGGACGATTGGGCGAGTTGGTGCTTCATGATCGACGTAAGTATACTGCGCGTAAGTATACTAAGCTGTAAGTGCGGTCACATCCGTCTTCCAAAAGTGCAGTGGTATTGATCTGGTTAAAGTCAAATCTCAGGCGAAAAAACTGTGCACTCAGCTTAACCTGTCTGAAGTAGCAAGAAAGGTAGAAAAAAGTGTGAAGTTGGCCCTAGAGATGTTTTTTCGGCAAAGACACACAAAAAGTCGAAGTGCCTTTTCGTGTCATAGTTACAGAGAAGGGCTCTCGGCAAAACGCCTTAGGGTTGTTTTTGCAGAAAAAGTTGAAACTTTTAGCGATTAATGTTCCCTTTCTAGTCAGGAATTCAACTCAGGTCACTGAATTCTTCTAAGAGTATTCTCACTACAATTTGAGTGCTTTTTCCATAGATGTCAAGGATTTATATTATTCTCTCCCTCGTGACGATTTGTATTCATGTATAGAAGAATGTGTTGATCAAATGGGCCACGTAACGTTCCAGAATGCAGCTGGTGTCAGTGTTAGCAGTTTTCTTGACCTGCTAGCTACCTATTTCACCTCTACCTATGTAGAATGGAACGGTGATGTTTATCAAAATAGTGGTTTCAATAGGATCTTCTATTGCACCGATTCTGAGCGATTTGTTGCTTGCGAAGTTCGACAGGAACTTGAAAGAGCGGCTGAGTTGTCAAGAAGTCGTGAGAATTTTCAGGTTCGTCGACGATACCTGGTGGTTTTTAAGTGTGAGTCTGCTAGAGTAACTTGGTTGCCATCTGACGTCATTGCAGCTTTTAGTGACTGCTTCAGTCCACTCGTACTGACCCATGAACTCCCAGTGAACAACTCGATTCGCTTCTTAGACATGAGACATGTTCAGCGTGAATCACACATGCTGGATGTATGAGCCTCGCGCTATGAAACCGCTTTTGCCTTTTAAATCAGCACATAGCAAGTTGGTTAAGAGAGGCGTCGTGAACTCCTGCTTCAACAAGCTTTCAAAATAAAGTTTAGCGTCTAAAAGAAGCTGGCTACCCGGATTCGCTTCTCATTTCTTTGGCAGAAACAATAAAAAAGAAGAAAAAGCCCAGAAGTAGAGATAGTACTGATCACAGGGACAAAAGCAAACGCGACAAGGTCGCGGTAATCCCTTACAAGCACCAGCTATCTCACAAGATGAAAAAACTCGGTCAGCGCATGGGCGTAAAGGTCGTTTTTTCGGCACCGTACAAGCTTTCTCAGCTAGCCAAAATGACGTGTAAACAATAGCCCAAACGATCTTCGACTGTCTGGCATAAAACCCAGTTTGTCAGATGTGACACGAAGGTAGTTTATAGAATTCCGCGATCATGTGGTGCGTGTTACATCGGGCAGACTGGGAGATGCCTAAATGAGCGCCTGCGCCAGCACGCACGCAATGTACGCAATGGCAATGAAGGTTTCTTGGCTCAGCATGTCAGTAAGTGTGGCTGCCATGCGCAGTTCGAAAGCACGGTCGTAATGTATAGGCACGAAGACGATCATACCCGTATGATCGTCGAAGCGGAAAAAATGGCACTGGAACCAGAAAACTGCGTAAGCAAACCGTCGTTAGCTCTTCTAGATAAAGAGCTACGGTATCTGGCAAGTGGCGCACATGGACCATGAATCTGCTTTTATCAAACGTTCAAGTTTTGTTGATTGTTAAGCGCTAAATCATCATTTTTTGTAGGTTTTTTTGTTTTCTTTTCTGTTTCAGTCATATATATGTGGTTTGTGAAAAATAAACCTTCAGTTGATAGTCTGCGCTTGTCCTTGTGTCTTCTTGTCGTCCGTGTTTACTACCGCGCAGTATACTTACGTCGACCATGTAAAAATAGGTACAATTTGTGCTGTGTTATTCCTGTGCGTAAAATTTCAATTCAAATCACACTTTCACTATCCTTTGAAACCATTCAACTTCTTTATTGTTCCTTCTCTGACTAGGGAGCAGCAACACTGACAAAACTGTATTTGCTCAATGAGGTATTTAATAGTCAGGAGTAGAGGCCAGATATTAGGCATTAAAGAAGTGAGTTTTAGGTGCCAAAATAGGCAGGCAAAACAACTTTTTAGACCTAGAAATATAGGCACGATAAATTTTTACGTAGTGCAAGTAATTTGAAAAACAAGAGGTGCGTGACCTCTCTTTATGACAGGAAAGCAAAAATGTTATTGTTTAAGGTGGCACACAGGCAGCAACAGTTCAACGTTAGTTGTGCGATTGTCTCTTGTCACGCCCGCTTTGCACAACACGGTCTCTCCGCTTATGCTGTAGCATAGTGAGTCAAGTGTCCACTGTCGAGTCACACACACCTTTGTGCCTTCCTTTCGGCATTACTGAGAAGGGTAGGGCAAGAGCAGTTACCCAGATTGCTAAAAGACCAGAAGGAGGGGATTCTTCCTATTGACCGGGATGAATCACGTAGAACCATTCTCTTCCCTGGTGTTGAACACCTTAAAAAGTAAATTACAACCAAACAAAGCCGCGTGCACAAACATTTTCCTTTCTTCTTTTACTCTTCACTCTCTTCTGACGGCTCTCTGCTATTTCGCCGGCGCGTCCCATTTCACTGCTGCTAGTGGTTGTTTCCGGGAGGTGGTTGAACTAGATGACAAGGATGAACCTCGTAGATTTCTGGACAGTCAATGTTGCGCAGTAACATGAGTAACGGGCTCAAACTGCACCGGGAAGTGAAACTTGAGGTTAAATAGGGTTAATATAGGTGTCAGTTTTTAAAATAGGCATTGATGGGCAATATAAAACACTATAAAAGCCTTCCTTAGCCTCTAACCTCTGCCCATATATCAAAGTGGCACGATAGGACAATAAAGAACAAAATAGGCATTTGCCAAATATCCGGTCGCTAGTCATGACCAAATAGCTTTGTGAAGGCCTCCAAAAACACTAATTCAATGAGATAAAATGGCTTGCCTCGGCTACATGATCTGCTCCGAGGAGCGAACACCTGATAACATGAGAGTGGCTGCCGTTGACAAACTCAAGCCACACCGCAGTGCAAAATTTGCAAGTCGGCTTTATGCTTCATACAAGGTTCGTTTTACAGTCAAAAAGTAGTACATAGACATGTTCTCCCACTCCAAGTGCACCCCCCACCCCTTTCGATTGTAAGTGCACCAGAACAACAAACGCTTTTCAAATATTGCTGAGAGCCTGTCATTCCTCACAGTCATGTGCAGTGATGGGCTCCAGAGAGAAGAGGGGAGGATATGCACTGCAGCATTTGCGCTGTGAAGTGTGCTACCATTCTCGCATTTTAAGTGCCACCTTAAATTATGTGTGGCATTCAGAACTGCTGCAGACATATTCTTAACACGTCTACTGGCAACCAGCAAAAGTGGTTTCGAATTTTTGTGTAAGTTATGGCTTGCCAGAGTCTGAAATCGTTAATCCGTGTACAAGAGAAAAAAGGCATTGGCCTGCTCTGTGGGCTGATAATGGTGCGATTTGTACGTTGGAATGTGCCATCACACACCAGATCCACTCGCTTTGTCAATGTCTACTGCTTTATTGAGGTTAAACAAGCACTGCACTGCGAGCTTTTATTACGAAGGAAAATTTATGCTTGTTATGACTTAACCTGTACAGACTAGTCTGCTCCACTGTTAACGGGACTACATTTTTAAAGGAATTCAGGGGCGTAGCCAGGGGGCGAGGGTTGCAGGGTTCGAAACCCCCTCCAAAATTGTTAAATTTTGCATACGTATATATGCACACACACACAAATGCATGCAGGAACACACATAAAGTATGGTGGAAGGCCTCATTCCCTTTTTGCTGAAAAAAAATCTGACTACGCCCCTGACCTGATTGTAATGCACCTTGCCATGAACGAGAGCCAATGCCTACTGAAGAAGGATTGAAAGCTGGGCTAGTTGGTAACTTCTGAGGAAGTCAATGTGCACCGTTTTTTTCCCGGAGCGACAAATGAGCAACAATTTGTCGCGACCATCCTGAATTTTGGTGCCATTCTGGTAACTCCTCCCCGGCCTCCACTTTTGGTAATTTCGAGTTGCAGAGGGGGAGAGGGGACGCTTGCTATAAATTTCAAGTTAGTTTAACGCGTCACTTTTTTGCATTTTGCTGTTGCAAATAGAATTTGCTAATTGCTTTACACACACTTTCATTACATTATGTGCACAGCCTATTAGTCTGTTCCTGTTATCTTTGCACAAGCAAGCAACAATGTAAAAGAAGAAAATTGCACATAACACCTGTGTATCTTGACTTTGGTGTGCAGGAACTTCAGGTGGTCATATTATTTCAGAATCGTGCACCAATCATCACATCCACGTGCACATTAGAGGCGAAAAACCACATTACTTTTTAAAATGTATGCAATGTTGTGCACAGCTGCTTTGTTACACTTCACAATAGTTTGTAAGCCACTCAAAACAGCCAACAATGCTTTTAAGTTTCACTTCAGCTGGTTGCGAACTTCAGCTGGATGTATTGTGAACCACTTGTGCACGTGCCTGGTCAGGCCAGCATGACTTCGAGAAACTGAATATATTTTTTATAGTAGTAATAATGATACTAACACAGCTAACTGCTTTCTAAAGTGGTGTTACTCAGTATTGCGCTATCAATGCATTGCGAGTCCTTTCGTGAGGCAGAGATACACTTTTCATTTTACAGGCAGTTCCTATCAATCCAGCAACGGGTACAAAGCGGCAAGGGGGACAGCGGTCAAGGACATTGGTTAATTCTAGAATTACGAAGCGGAACCATGTGCTTCGAGCAAACGTCTCGCCCGAGCATCTGGACTCTGACCAGGTGCGTTTTCCCGGTCATGAAATGTCATCTGATAGCTTATTCTTATGTGGCACCGTTTTTCATTTGAAGTGCTTTATTTCAGCGGCAGATCATGAGAGTAAGCTTATCAGCATCATGAGTACGGTTGGTTGTTTCCGGGTTTTACGGTTGAACCTCTTTATTAGAGACCCTGATGTAATAGACAATTGGCATATAAGAGACACCGTGCGCCTGCATCGAAAAGAGGGTTGATCAGAAAATGGGAACATGGTACCCTGCTTAAGAGACGTTTCATTTACCCCATTTTCAATATATAACTCGCACAAATTGTACATAATCGGGGTCAGGTTATGCACCAATTTTGGTGTGCGAGTTTGCTTCCTGTCAGTGTCTGTGCTTCCTGCGTCCTGTCAGTTTGCTTCCTGTCTCCCCCTTTTTTTTCTTTCGTCGTTTGCATTGGAGGTGTCGGTTACATGCAAAAAATGCAGTCACTAACAACAAGTGCCCCTCAGTGCATGTCTCTTATAAAAGATTTAGCTGTATATTTTTTCAAATCTGGTGGTATTTCTAAAGCTAATAATCAGGGAGAAATAATCTATTGTACAATTATCCTGAAATGCGGTTTTTTAGGTCTAATTTTATCAATGTTCTACGAAATAAATTTATACGACCTAAAAATAATGACAACAAAGTGCCTTGGTAACTTTTACGAAAACAAAACTTTTATTCACGTAAGGCTAAAAGAGACCTTTCATTTACCAAATTTTCTATTGTATAACTCGCACGAGTTGTACAAAAATTCGGGCCGCAGTTATGCAGCAATTTTGGTGCGCGAGTTTCAGGTGTCAAAATGTGCTGACGCTAGGTGCTTGCTATAATTCTTGCTTCTGTACTCGCCTAGTGTGATTGTGCTAACACTTCTTTTTTCTTTTTTTTTCAGTGAACACAGTGCACAATACTGCACAATATTGTAACGGGTACCACGGGAATGTGGAATACAAATGCCACGATTATGTACAAGTTTCAATTATACATTGTATTTCGCATTCTATATCTATAAGATATTGAGATCAAATAAAACTTCTGTGAATTCACTTTACGTATGCTTCACATTTCATTTTTACGTGCACCTTTATTCAAATTTCGGAGAACACGTTCTTTTTACGTATGCTTAACATCGCACTTATACAAGACACATCTGTTTTTCACGTACAGCTAGAATACTAATTAATGTAGTGCAATTGATTGTCGACGGAGTTGACTTGTGATGTGCTGTCCATTGCTTTGTTACGGGGCAAGGTAATGTTATGTGTTACTAGCTGTAGGTGTTCTGAATTCGACGTCATCTCTGGTCTGCCGTTTACCTTACGCGGACGAGTTGTTGGCGGCATTTTACCTACAGGTTTTTCCGTATCCAAGAACCTTTTTTAAGAGTGTATTCAGCAATCATCAATGCACTTGTAATAAGCAAACTAAAAAAAATTCATAGCATATCCACGGGTGAATGATGATTGGCGGGGCGAAGCTCCGGAGGATATGATTGCTAAACCGTGAATACTCCGAGTTATTCGCCTATTACATGATCAAATAAACACATGAGAAACACGGTGTATAGATCAAACATCAAATTTGTTTTCTACTCTTGGTTTACGTGGTCTTCATTACAACGGTCCCCCTAGCGTACGTCGCCGCACTAAATCGAACGATTGCCTTCCACAAATGACACACGCCACATGTGAATCTTCCGTGAATTCTGCCCAGTACATTATTTACGAAGTGAGATCGGGCACGTTTATACTAAAGGGTCGATGAGAGTCATGGCGACTTGCAGCTCACTTTAATTTTACATGTACTCTGTGAATTTTTATTCTTTAATCACGCACAGGAGAAATCTCACACAGGCACTACCTTGGAGGTCAACATCAAGTGTCTATATCCGGGGTGATCAGTGAAAGGTTGTGCAGCGCAAGCAGTCAGTATTTTCAATCAAGAAACTCGCTAGCAGACGCCGCCTGTGTCGGCCTAGTGAGGCGAGAGATTGGGGGGGGGGGACTAGAGCACGCATCTGCAACGCAGCGAGCGTGGAGCGTCGGCGTCGCGAGGCGACAAAGGGGGAGGGGGGGGGCTAGAGCACGCATCTGCAACGCCGCGTGCGCCTCCGCGCTATCTAGGGATCTTTCTGAGAACTGTAGGTGGCTACGACAGCGCCATCTAGTGAACACTCCAGGAACTATAGGTGGCTACCTACTACTACTACTACTACTATATACTAAAGAGGAGAGACAGACCCACACCCTAAGAGCTTCGCCCCTAAAAATTATTGCTAGAGCCTCCGGGTTGTGCTGTGACTAGACATGTGCGCCGCACCCAAATCACCGGCGGCTGCGCACGGTGTTTCCACCTCCGGCGGCGCGCGTGAACGCCGCAGGATTCATTGGACCGGCGGTGGCACGGCGCGTGGGGGGAGGGGGGGAGGATGAAGCAGTGAATGCGATAAATACACCCCGTAATGTTACATGAACGAGGGCTACCAGCTAACTCTTTTTGCTCCGATCTCACTTAACTCTACAAAACGCGGGCGTGTGGCAATGCGGCCGCCCGCGAGAGAAACGGTTTTCGGTTAGTTTGTCGTATCAGTCGTCCCAACGCGAAGCGGTGAGATCACAGCGCTCACAGCGCCTACAAGGTATACGAGCCGTTCGCTGGGGGATGTCTGCCGAAACAGCGCGCGTGCCAGCGCTCTCGACCGCGCCCTTAAAGTCAAAGTTCACAGCTGCTGCTCAGGTTACGCTGTCCCTCTCCCCAGACATCCCTTCCTGCTCCTTCGCACAACAAATTACGGGCGGGGCGTTTCCTTCTGCTTGAGGAGCAATCGACGGCAGGCGTCGCACGCGGGTTGATGTTATTTCGTGTGACGGAGATGGCCAGCTTGTCTGCTTTAGCCATGTTCCTTGCCAAAGCTCGCAAGCTTTTACTCGCGGGATACAATGCGGGGAGCGAATTTGTCGATTTAGAGTTTATACGGAACATGGCGGCGACGGTGAAAACATGTCCTAAGTGTCCATACAATTGCTAATGCAAAAAAATACAAAAAACCGTTGAAGTGGGCTCGCCTTTTTGCTGAAAAGCTGCCGCGTCTCCGCTGTAAAGAGTGCGTCTGTTGGAAGAATCATGTAATCCGGCACCTTTTCCAGTGGTTTCGTTCTCGTCTTCAATAACCTTCTTACGGGGGACATCTCCTCGCCAATTATTTCTTCATAAAGCACGCGTACAATGCCAGTACTAAGTGTTGAACCTATCATGATTTTGCGCTTGTCGGCTACAGTCTGTTATCTCTGCATGCACGGTCGCAACGCACAAAATGGAGCGAAATCAGTTATAGCGCACGAAGAGCGGGTGGGCGGCTGCATAGCAAAGCAGTATGGGAGACAATTCACAATCTTGTTTCTCGTATATGGACCAGTCAAGAGTATGTACTCTGATGATGTCGCGTGAATGACAGTTCTGGCTTCACGAAGTGCACCAATATACAATAAACGCCAAGAGAGAATAACGCGCTCGTTGTTTTTTTTTGTTTTTTTCAGAAGCTCTTAGGGGCCCTTTATAAAAACAGGGCGTGCAAACACGGACACAGGAGAGTAGTCAAGACACCAGAACGCCGCTAACAACTGAAAAATCACACAGCGGTGGAACCGAAGGTAGACACAAATATTTATCTGCGCATTCCCGCCTAAGAGGCCATACCTGTCAATCAAGTGCGAGTGGTGGTCTACGTGAGAGATAGCTGTTCCCTCTCTCGACTTTTCTCTTATGTCCGTGTTTCCACGTCATGTCTTCTTAACATGAATATCTACCTACTAGCTCAGCTATATTCTAAGTTTGCCATTCTCTTTGCTTCTGTATTTATTTATCGAGTTACTTGATTGAGAATGAAAGGAAAAGTGTACTAACGCACCGATATATATATATATATATATATATGTATTACTTATCTATTTTATTTATAATGCATAGTGTACTAGGTCCAAGACTCCAAGAATATGCTATACAGCGAGTTGGGTCGTCGCCCTTTAAGGCTGGAGGACGCGGCAGCGTTAAGGTCACGCAATACCAGTGATATTTTTGGAGAAGAAAAAGATACAACAAATTCTGTGGAGCTCGATGCGTTCATCCAAAGAAGATGTCCACAGTCCATTTCGGCAGAGCGCCTTCAGTGGTTCGAAAAAGCGGTGAGCCGTGATGTCACCTCGCTCTTGACCACGTCGCCGCACCGAACCCTCCAGCACATTCCTGGCGCAAGAAGAGAGTGGTGGAAATGCACAGAGACAGGAACTTTTCAAGTCTAATTTGCATATGAACGTGTCCCAGATGTTTGAGAACGATGCAGGGAACGCGTACCAACCTTACAGCTGCGTTAGACGAGCGGCCGCATTAAACCTAAACCGATGGCTAACATGGTCAATAGACATACGCACCAAAATCGGATCTCTGAGGCTGCGTTCGTTGCACTGAAGCGCGTTTCGTCCCTATCAGTTGTGTCGGGATGTTTGAAAGCTTCGTGATGTCATGATGGCGCTGCAGAACAGAACCGAACCAGATGCCACTTCTCGCCGAGCTCCCGCTATTCAGCGGTCGGTGAAATGGCTGTTCGTTACATGGACACATCGAAAGAGCTCCTCCGGCGAAGTGCTGTATTATTTTTAACGCGATGGCGTTAAAGAGCTCGTATCGCAGAAATTCCGCCGCCGGTGTCGGTGTCGGCGTCGGCGCTGTTGGTTGTGAGCGAAAAATCGTCATCTTGCCCGTGACCGAGAAATCGACAAAGCTGCAAATAAAATAAACAATGAAAATGTTGGGTCGGAGTGAGAATCGAACCAGGCCGTCTACGTGGCAAGCAGGTGTTCTACCACACAGCCACGCCTCTGCTTGGAGAGGCACTGAAAGTAAATTTCATGCTTCCCAAAAATAACGCGTCCTGTACACGGGTGTCACAGTACCAGATGTATATCGCAGTATATTGCGCGGTACAGCGTACATTGCCATCGCGCATCACACCATGTCAATATCATAACGACTTGGTGGTTTTAAGAGAGCAACCCATTACAAGGCACACACATTACTGCACGTATCCCTTAACCACATAGTGGGTGCATCGCAACTTCGAAAACGTTTCTCGCGCATAGTTGATCTTAGTTTAAAGCATGTTACCATTACATAAGGCACACCTTGCTCGTCACACCCAAATACATCAAAGTAGACGAAGAAGCGGGCGTGGCAATACTGTAACGTTGTTATTCTGTTTGATCATTTAGAGCGCCTTTTTCAAGGACGGTATGATGTGATGACGTCATTAGAGGTCATCGGTGGTAATCCACCGAACGTCCGTTAACGTACTCTAACAGTTGCGAAGTAGGCCATTCGGCCAACAACATTGTATATTCGAAAATGAACAAGAATGAAAGAACAGAGGGCCTCGCGCTCTTTGTTCATCGGCGTCGAACTGATGTGGTCGTATATTCGAGGGCGCTCGTCGAACACAATCCGTGAGCCTCAGTTGGACGGCGAGGTGCAGTCATAGCTACATGATCGCGATACATCAACCATTCACCACTGCCCACCATCCACTCACTACATTAATCCACTCTATGAATGGTGGCTTCCACCATGCCCATCATTTGTTTCCAATAAGGCATACATTGCATATACCAGAATATATGTCTCATTATAATAAAGATTGCACATCCATGAATGCAGGACAAACATGCGAGATACAGTGAACTAGATGTTATGACATGAATGACTTCATTTGCTTTGCTGGCTGCTTCGAATTACATCCATTCCACAGTGCGTGGGATTTGTCGACTTTTTTGCTTATACATTGTCTTAGAGCACAATAAAGACATGATACTGTAGTAGCGCTAACTCGAAAAGAAACTCTAAGATGCAAGAAGAAGAAGGAAAGTCGGCCTCTTTCTGTTTATGTTCAAGTTTTGCCGTACAACACCATGTCCTTCAGTAAGTGCCGATTCGGTCTAGAAAGAATAATTTTGGAACGTAAATACGATAGCAAAGCAACTAGGACACAAATCAAACAGGTTGGATGAGGCCATCTTGGTTGCTTTGGGCACAATTATTGACGCAATTCTGGTGCAAAGAATGTGGCACAGTTTGATTTAAACAGTTGAGGATTTGGCTCATTTTTGATTAGAAACCCTCCTATTACAGCATCAAAGGTTTACCCGCCATTGAAAATTCCATGCCTCCATGCAGTTAAGGACAGCAGATCAGCGCACTTACTTTGGCAAAGGGGGGCCATGTGTGAGAGCTGCTCTACATCCTCGTAATATTGCTACGTACCAGCGGCATCGCGGCCAAGGAGTCGAAGAGAAGGACGAAACAGACAGACTGGCGCGTGCTGTTCGCGTCGGTTGTGCTGCTCGCCTAAGCTGAAAACAATACAGGGATACGTATCCCTCTGAGCTGGTGTCTTTTCCGTAACATATTTGGTGGAGTGGTGCGATCCCCTACCTCGCCACGGAACTCCGCAGCGGACGTTGTCTCGAGGATTTCCCCATGGCCTCGCAAGACTCGGCTACATCCCCGCCGCCCGCATTGCCTCCTGCCCTACCTGCCAACCCACCGGCCGCACCCACTTTCGTCACGCTTCCCGCCGTGAAAGAGCCTGGCGTCTTCTCGGGCCTCGAAGGTTCTGACGTCGACCAATGGCTGCGCCTGTACGAACGCGTCAGCGCCAGTTACAGGTGGGACCCCACCCTTATGCTCGCGAATGTCATATTTTACCTGGACGGAACCCCTCGTCTCTGGTTTGACACCCATGAGCATGAGATTACCAGCTGGGACAGCTTTAAGGAAAGATTCGCGAACTTTTGGCACTCTCTTGGACGTCCGACTCGCCGCAAAGACGAATTATCGACTCAGCAACAGCAAAGCTCCCACTGAGTCCTACCTCAGTTATATTCAACATGCTCCTGGCCCTCTGCCGCAAAGCTGACGAAACCATGTCTGAGCAAGAACAAGTTGCGCACATACTCAAGGGTATCGCCGACGACGCGTTCAACCTTGTTGTTGTGCACTACGTGTCCTCTGTCGATGCGGTACTTCAACAATGTCGTCGCTTGGAACAGGCTAAAAAGTAGGCGTGTCTCCCCACTGGTTCCCGCGCCTTCCGAATACCGCAGTGACGTCTTCTTGCCTCGCTACATACCGGCAACCGGACGCCTGCGTAACTTGACCCGACTCGTTAGGCGTGAACTTGAAGCAGCCGCCCCTGTTTACCGTGGCACCACCATCCTCTGACACACCTCTTCCGTCCCTTTACCCCTTCTTCAAGCAAGTAATCCGACAGGAAATTGCCAGCATGGGTGTCTGCTCTATTTCGACGCCTCCCCGTACCGACTTCCCGCCGCACTTCACGCCCCACGTCGACCCCCGTCTGGCTCGCCACCAGCGTTCCGTAATCCGTCCGAATGGAGAACACCTGATGACAAGCCCATATGCTTCTACTGTCACCGAATAGGACACATATCTCGTCATTGCCGAAGTCGCTGGGGTCCTCCTGCACAAAAATTTCCCGCCTTCCTTCAATAATCGTCCCGCTCCTCGTTCTGCAACCAGCCCAGACCACTCTGCCCCTCCTGCCCACTTCGCCCTCCCAGCCCACTTCGCCCCTCCGGCCCACTACGCCCCTCCGGCCCACTTTGCCCCTCAGGCCTACTCTTCCATCAGGACCACTTTGCCCCCACGATCCCCACTACTCCCGCTCTCCCTCACCCCACCGTCGCCAGTCCCGTTCGCCTCAGCCCGACGACCACCTTCCCCGCTCCCCCACGACGTTCGCCGACGGAAAAACTAAATGCTGCAGCCCCTGGAGGTGGCGCCTGCATCAATCGGACCAAGCGAAAATCCTCTTACTGACCATACCGACGAAACGGAACCTTATTGGACGTACAAGTCGACGGAGTGCCTGTGACAGCTCTAGTCGACACTGGCGCTCAAGTTTCCGTTATGAACACTGATTTTAGACGCAAGCTCAAGAAAGTTCTCACACCTGCGACGACTCCATTTGTCCGGGTTTGCCGACGGCGGAACAGCATCTGGTCGTGGGAATGTGCTCCGCTCATGTAAGCATTGCTGATCGCCACACAGTGTCCTCTTCGCCGTCCTTGAACAATGTCCCCATGATGTCAATCCTAGGCCACGATTCTTGTCTGCGCATTCTGCACTCATTGACTGCTCGGCCAGTACGCTCCGTCTCCACTTGCCCATGATCGACCCTCCTGTGCCCGGCCGAGTCGCCTCTGCGCTGCCGGATACGCTCGCCTCTCACCCCAAACACTGACCTATGTCGAATTTTTCGCAACACCACCAGTTCCCGACGGCGACTATGTACTGACCCCTATCACCGATGTCCTGATAAGTCGTGGTATTACGCTACCACACACGGTTCTTTCTGTCACAGGGAACTCCACGTGCCTTCCCGTTGTCAATTTTAGTTTGACACCGCAAGTGCTCCCGCAAGGCATCTCTTTGGCATTACTTTCGACCTTAGAAGACAGCGCGGTGGCTGCTCTCACGGTGACCGCTCCGTCCGATCCCCATGCCCAGCAACAATCTAATCCTTGTCCCGACAGCGCCATACGGTCGATGATTGCTTGCACCTTAACGCCGCAGCAGACTGACGAGCTCCACCAGCTTCTGCTGTCCTACGTCGACGTTTTCGATCTCAGCGGCCGTCCATTGGGAAAAGCTACTGGTGTAACCCACCGCATCAACACAGCTGACCAGCCTCCTATTCATAGGCGCCCATATCGCGTGTCGGCGACTGAGCGTCAAATTATCCAAGCTGAAGTCGACAAAATGCTCGCCAAGAACATCATTGAGCCGTCCTGCAGTCCTTGGGCATCCCCTGTCGTGCTAGTGCGCAAAAAGGACGGCACATGGCGTTTCTGTGTCGATTATCGCCACCTAAACAGAATTACAAAAAAAGACGTCTACCCTCTGCCACGATAGATGATGCCCTTGACTGCCTCTATGGTGCCCGCTATTTTTCTTCCATCGACCTCCGTTCCGGGTACTGGCAGATTGAGGTGGACGATATGGATCGTGAAAAGACGGCATTTATCACCCCCGATGGCCTATATCAATTCAAGGTCATGCCCTTTGGCCTTTGTAACGCCCCAGCCACCTTTGAACGAATGATGGACTCTTTGCTCCGAGGATTTAAATGGTCCACCTGTTTGTGCTACTTGGACGATGTCGTTGTTTTTGCCCAACATTTGAAACTCATATAGAACGTCTCTCAGCCGTCTTAGCCATCTTCCGTCGTGCTGGCCTGCAGCTGAACTCATCAAAATGTCATTTTGGCCGCGACCAAATTACAGTACTTGGCCATTTAGTGGACGCTAACGGAGTACAGCCAGACCCGGCGAAAATCAGCGCAGTCAAGAACTTTCCCGTTCCACGATCTGTCAAGGATGTCCGCAGCTTTCTCGGACTATGTTCGTATTTTCGACGCTTCGTGAAAAATTTTGCGGATATAGCGAGACCTCTTACGCAGCTCCTCAAGCAAGACGTCCCGTTTACATGGGGCTCAGAAGAGGCTTCTGCGTTCTCCAATCTCATCGCGCTCCTCACTACTCCTCCAATTTTGGCCCACTTTGACCCTGCTGCCCCTACTGAGATCCGCACGGATGCAAGTGGTCATGGCATCGGCGCCGTGCTTGCTCAACGCCAACGTGGCCACGACTGCGTTATTGCGTACGCCAGCCGCCTCTTATCCGCCCCCGAACGCAATTATTCAATCACAGAGCGTGAGTGTTTGGCTCTCGTTTGGGCGGTCGCCAAGTTCAGGCCATACCTATACGGGCGCCCGTTTTCGGTCGTTACCGACCACCACGCGCTCTGCTGGCTGAACTCTCTTAAAGACCCCTCAGGGCGGCTTGGTCGCTGGGCTTTGCGCCTCCAAGTGTTCTACTCAGTCATGTACAAATCTGGCCGCATGCACCAGGATGCCGACTGCCTCTCCCGGTACCCTGTCGACGATCCTGATGACACTGACGCCAACACGATGCTCCATATTCTCAGTGTCCGCTTCATTCACATTGGGGAAGAACAGAAACGGGATCCCTGCTCTTGACATCATCACCGCGCGGAATCTTCCCCAAACGACGCCTGTTGTCGCTTTGTTTCAAGAGGGCGTCCTACCATCGAATTTCCGACCTGACGGACCTGACCTTCTTGTGTCGTGCCTAAGCATTTACGACGCAGTGTCCTCGCTGAACTTCACGATGCGCCGACAGCTGGACACCTCGGCGTCTCTCGCACATACGAGCGCGTACGCAGCCGTTTCTTTTGGCCAGGTCTTGCTCGCTCAGTACGCCGTATGTCGCCACGTGCGAGTTATGTCAACGCCGCAAAACACCGTCGCTGCTACCCGCTGGCCATCTTCAACCACTGGACATACCCACGGAACCCTTTTACCGCATTGGATTAGACCTTCTTGGACCTTTTCCCGTCTCAACCATAGGAAACAAATGGATCGCAGTGGCTACAGATTACGCTACACGCTATGCGATCACGCGAGCTCTACCGACAAGTTGTGCAACCGACGTTGCTGACTTTCTGCTACGGGACGTTATCTTGGTTCACGGTGCCCCAAGACAACTGATCACAGACCGTGGCCGTCAATTCCTGTCTCAAGTTATCGCCGACATCTTACGTTCCTGTTCTACGCAGCACAAACTGACCACTGCATACCACCCTCAATCCAATGGGCTAACGGAACGCTTTAATCGCACGCTTACGGACATGCTCGCTATGTATGTGTCGCCGGACCACCGAGACTGGGATGTTGCCCTACCCTACGCAACTTTTGCGTACAATTCATCGCGTCACGACACGGCAGGCTTTTCCCCTTTTTATCTCCTGTACGGAGAGAGCCGACTTTACCGCTGGACACGTCATTCCTACCTCCACCTCGTCCACCAGCGAGTATGCCCGAGACGCAATCGCGCGAGCCGACGAAGCCCGACAGCTCGCCCGCGCTCGGCTGACGGCGTCGCAAACCAAACAACGACGCCGGTACGATGCTACTCATCGAGACGCACATTTCGTTCCCGGTGCCCTTGTGCTACTCTGGTCCCCTCATCGTCGGGTGGGCCTATCCGAAAAACTTTTGTCTTTTCACTGGACCTTACCGTGTACTGCGTCAGTAACACCTGTTACCTATGAGATTGGCCCCATCTGTCCATCGCCATCTGTTCGGTCCAGCGATATTGTTCACGTTTCACGGCTCAAGCCCTACAACACCGCTTCCGAAAACGACCTTTAAAGCTCCGGGACGGTGCTTCGGCCGCCGGGGGTAATGCTACGTACCAGCGGCATCGCGGCCAAGGAGTCGAAGAGAAGGACGAAACAGACAGACTGGCGCGTGCTGTTCGCGTCGGTTGTGCTGCTCGCCTAAGCTGAAAACAATACAGGGATACGTATCCCTCTGAGCTGGTGTCTTGTTCCGTAACAATATTGAGCGTGGTGAGCAAGGCAGACGCAGATGCGTGCTAGGACTGAGGTGTGTTGTTTCGCAGTGACCATTGTTTATATTTATTCTGCTTACATATGTACGTGTGCAGAATAAATATTCAATTTTACTTCCAGTGTGAATGCGACGCCTTCATTGCAAACAAGGGTGGCAGATAATTGCCGTTTCTTTTGCAGAGATTCGTGTGAGAACTGCTGCTATTGCTACATTCTCGTCATATGAGCATGGCCAGTTGTGGCAGGCGTGTACAAGTGCGTGTGCGGTGGCGCGTGCCAGGGTGTTTTGTCGTCCCACGTGCGCATTGTTGACGCTTATTCTGCGAGGTGCGTGCCAGGGTTTCGTGCCCTCTGACAGTGTGCCTTGTTTATGCTTATTCGGCGTATCTGTCCGCATGCAGAGAATAAATAATTTTTCATTTTACTTAGCTATATCGATGAAGCTGTCTTTTAGCAAGTATTGACCTAATGGAGTACTTTTTCTGCATTGTATGAACATGCTAAACCAAATCACACGTCAAATACAGCCCCATGGAGTACCGTACCCCATACAGATGGTACGGAAGCCTTGTGGAGTCTGATCTGTACTTAGGGAGCCGAAGCGGTACGTAACATGCGGATCTTGTATGGAAGCCTTATATATAGATGCCGTATATGGATGCCGTATATATGGCATCCGTCCCGTGAGGCTTCCGTAATACGATAGTTTCGTATGTACGGATCCGCATCATATGTACACGCGAAATTTTTCACTAGGGTCGTGGGTGAACTGCCCATTTCTCTAAATGCATGACAGAAAGAAATCAGGAGTGCTTTTTTTCGAAACAAAGCGAAAGATATCAGCTGACTGCGCAAGGGAAGAGAGCTCTTGCGCACTAGATAGCTTGGAATATGGTTAGCCAAGGGCCAGAAAACACCATGCTGCCTTTAATAACAGAGATGTTTATGCTCGGAGCAACCACAGTTGTGGGAAGAAACACTCACTATTATTACTGCGCGTGCTCTCATCCTGCTCTTCATGTTATGCTCCATTTCTAGAATACCTGCGCCAATACCTGCGACAAGTAAAGAGAGAAAGAGAAGCACAGAAACAAAGAGAGAGAGAGCATGGAAGAGGAAATGAGATAGAAAGGGAAGAATAGGAGGACGGGGGATGAAATACACAAAGAGAGAGAAAGAAAAAAACGCAGGTAAAAAGAGATAGAAGAAACAGGGAGGAAGAAACAAAGCTAAAAATGAGACATTCAAAGCAACAGAGAGAAAATGAGAGGGGAGATAAGGGTACAGAGTGAAAGAGGAAGAGAAGCAAAGAATCCCTGCCATATCCATGTGCAGTATCGTACAGAAACTAGGTGGAAAAGCGAAGCGAGAAGCAGAGAGGTCGTGAAGCATAGGAAAAACAATGTGTATGAATGAAGGCCGGAAGAAACGGTGCACATTGACTGGTACTTCATACCACACACTTCTGCTTAACGTTTCACCTGTACGCCAGGAGCAGGCTGCAAAACTTTGTTGTGATTTGAATATTCACACATGTGTAAACAATTGCGGAAGATAATCATATTTGTTTATCAGGTTGTCACGTTCATTCTGTGTTTCTTTTTTAACAATGTCAAATGCAAGCACACGCGCTTCTCCGGTTGGAAATAACACCGAAATTGCACTTTTTGAGCTACGTAAACGAATGCATATAGCGAATGACAGAGCTCTCATTGCGAATAACAGCAACCACCTAGTGATCTAGGTTGTTTGCCGTGTATTTGGCGACAAACGATGAGGAGGACAAATCGATAAAACGAAGGAAACCTAAAGTGAACTGTGTAAAACGCGCCCACGTTCATACCCCCTTCCACCGCAGCCGGTCAGGCTTTACACTATACAGTGACAGCCGACAACGTAAGCGGCGCGTGCCGTAGCTCAAAGCATTCCTTGTTTCATCGAAGAAATATTGTTGAATTACCGAAGCCACCACAGTGCACCCGGCAGTCAGGTCGAGGTGTGTCCCGTACAAAGAACCCACAACCAATTTACCGAACGAATGCGGTACGACCACCTACCAGTCAATTTTCGTTGCTTTTACGCAGTCGATCATTGAACTGGTGGTTACTACAGAGTTTTGAAAGCCTATGTGTTGGCTGTTAGCTGGCCCGGAATCTTTGCATACCAGTGCAAGTGAAGTATAGGATGGGAATAGAGAAAGTGAGAACTGGGGAACCAAGACGCTGGGCCCCCAAGCTGCGTTAGGCAGCCTGCTATTGGGCTCGGATGATCAGCAGAGTTTGAGAATTACCATTTCCCAATAAAGGGGACCATGAGGCGATGCGAAGCCGGAGCACTTGCACGATCGTGTTCCGTTGGCGTTCGTTGGACATGCTACCGACCTCGCGTCGTCAGACGCGCGGTCGACAGACGCGGTCGACAGGGAACGCGGTCGACAGACGCGCGAGAGGGGTCAGCGTAGGAGAGGAGAGAGAGGGAGAGGGGACGCGCATGCGCTGGCGTTCGTCGTGGCGTTGCGCAGGAGAAAATTTCGGCATGTCTAGACCGCGTTTCAGTGGAATAGTGGAGAGGGGGAGAGAGAAAGAGGGGGGGTGGGAGAGCTGAGCGACCGGGGGAAAGGGGAGAGGGAGAAGTGGGGTGGTGAGGGGTAGTGGAGAGGAGGTGTGTGGATAGGGTATGCGCATGCGCAGGAAGGGTGATCACGCCGCACACCACCACCACCACCGGTTTCAACTCCGCTATAAGATGCTTCGCATCTTATAGCGGAGGCTGAACGATAGCGCAGGCTGAACGCTGACATCAATGACAGTGAAATTTTTTCTTGTACCAACATATAACATCTATCGATGTGATCGTGTTGACAGAAGGGGTGGTGGTGTTCTTCTGGCCATTAAAAGATCCATCACGTCATACGCCATCACTTCAAATTCTAAGATTGAAATTGTCTGGGTAGGTTGCACTATTCATTCCAGAAAAGTGTTGCTCGGCAGCTGTTATCGTGCTCCTGATTGTCATCATTCCTTCTTAGATGAGTTGCGCAGCAGCATTAGTACTGCCATCGAAGTTTGCCAGGCTCGCACTGTATATCTCTTCGGCGATTTTAATCTACCCTTTATTGACTGGGAGCAGTTGTCGTCTTCTTGTAAACACTCAGCTGACTTCATTAACTTAACTTTAGACTTTAATTTTGCTCAGGTTATTACTCACCCAACACGCGGTTCGAATACGCTAGACCTCATTCTGACAACTGCACCTGAAACAATTAGCCACATTGACTATTTGAATGGATTTAGTGATCACAAATTACTACAAGTAGCTCTTGCTATCCAGCCGCCTTTTGCAGGAACAGAAACTAAGAAAATTAGGGATTACAATAAAGCCAACTACCATGGCATTAACATGGAACTTGCTTCCTTTTCTGATAACGTGTTACTACCCTCTTTTTACAGTCGCTCAGTAGAAGAAAACTGGGTTCTTTTCAGAAATAAGATTTCGGCGCTAATAGAAAAACACGTGCCTTTGATAACGATTACTAACGATAAAACGAATCCATGGTTCAACAAGTCTCTGCGCAGACTCAAAAACAGAAAGAAGCGGCTCTATAGGTCAGCGAAAAATTCACGTTCGCCGTCTTCTTGGGATAGGTACGAAGAATGCCTAGAAACATATTGCCACGAAATAGCAACTGCCAAAAATAAATACTATTCCCAGGACTTACCATCACTCCTTAAATCTAATCCGAAGAAGTTCTGGAAAGTAATAAATCCTGACTGCGACGATAACTTCATTTCTTTGCATGATGAAAATAACACTCCTCTTGCCGACACTGATTGTCCATATATTTTTAACTCATTCTTTTCATCTGTCTTTACTAGTGAAAACGACCATCTTCCCGAAATCCTCGAACGGGACTACTCATACATGGCACCCATCGATATTACAATTGAAGGTATCTCTAAAATCATAGAAAATCTGAAACTGTCTTCGTCTTCTGGTATTGACGATATAAATTCTAAAATTTTAAGGAACACTATATCAGTCTCTAGTAGAATTCTATTCCACATTTTTCGGCAGTCACTAACTACAGGATTGTTGCCTACCGACTGGAAGATAGCCAAAGTAGTGCCAGTCCATAAAAGTGGGAGTAAAAGTTCACCTGGTAATTATCGACCCATTTCCTTAACATGCATCTCTTGTAAGATGCTTGAGCATATCTTAGCTTCTAACATTTACACTCATTTAGAATCTAACAAATTCTTCTTTTCTAACCAGCATGGGTTTCGAAAGGGTTTTTCTTGTGAGACTCAACTTTTCGAATTTACTGCCGACTTACATTCTAACATGAACAATAATCTACAGACAGACTGCATATTCCTTGACTTTGCAAAGGCTTTCGATCGTGTTGCTCACTGCCGCTTGATTTTAAAACTATCATCGCTAAAACTAGATTCGCTTACGCTAACATGGCTCCGCAACTTCCTAACAAACCGGCAGCAATTCACTATCGCAAACAATTCCTCTTCATCACTTTGTTACGTTTCCTTTGGTGTTCCGCAAGGAAGTGTTCTCGGCCCCTTACTTTTCCTCATCTACATTAATGACCTGCCGGACAGTTTATCATCTTGTATGCGCATATTCGCCGATGACAGCATTATTTACCGTCCCATCCGCAGCAGTAGTGATCATCTTGCCCTTCAACAAGACCTTGAGCGTATTGGTGAGTGGTGCAATACCTGGCAGATGACATTAAACGTTTCCAAGTGCAAACTAATCACTTTTAGTCGAAAACATCATAACTTTAGTGGCCTATACATAATTGGTAACAACATTGTGGAACGCGCTCAGCATTATAAGTACTTAGGCATAAACCTAACTCCAAATCTTTCCTGGTCCACACATATCACTTCCATATGTGCTAACGCATCAAAATCATTAGGTTTTCTACGCCGTAATTCCTTCCGATGTACGGAAACTCGCGTATCTTGCTTTAATCCGTCCGCAACTAGAGTACGCCTCCTCCATTTGGTCACCGCAGCAACAATACCTAATTAATATGTTAGAATCTATCCAGAACCGAGCCAGTCGATTCATTACGCGTAATTACAGCTACCCATCTAGCATAACACAGATTAAACAAGGCCTTGCACTCGAGCCACTAAAAATCCGCCGTGACATTTCCCTTTTATCACTATTCCACAAACTCATCCACACTAGCATGATGCCATCTGTTCACCTTAATCTAGCTCATCGAACTTCACGCCGATTACATAACAACCATAGCTTATCACGCATGTACGGTGAAACTGACGCGTTCAACCTATCGGCTCTTCCACGAGCGATTCGATTGTGGAATGACTTACCAGATGATCTCGCATCACAGCGAGATCACGCAAAGTTTTTAAACAACCTTAAAAATATTTATGCATCGAAATTTGATGTATGGCGTTGCAATGCTGTAACCGGTACGTTTTCTTTTTCTTTTTTTCCCCCTGTTTTTATTTTATCCTCTGTATTCAGTTATTTGCGAAAAACTCTTTCGGCAGTTATCATATCTTGTGAAACTGTTCGTGTTTAAATAGTTACTTTATATTATCTTTTGTGTAACGCCTTTAGACACTACATTTCGCTGTTTTAGTATATTTTGCATTACTATGTTCGTGTGTTCAGTTACATCTGTAATAATCTGTATTTCACCTATGTATATTTATCTTTTTTGTACACGCTGTATTGCCCCCCTTACACAATGCCCCTTGAGGGCGCTGTAAGGTACTCATAAAAAATAAAAAAATAATAATAACATCAAAATCTTGCCGTGTACGTCGTCAAACCCTTTCCTCTAGACACGTGTGGCACATAGGAGTTTACCACGGGGCGCGGTGTACAGGTATGCGCCACAGGTGTTTGACAGTTTATATCTACATGAGAACGGTGAGAACAGAGATTGGTAATTTAAATGCGAGAGCCTTGACAAAAACCAACAACGGTCGCGTTGAACCGATGAATGCAAAGAATTGGGATCGCAGCACGAATCGAATCTAAGCATTCTACGGCGTCCCTCATAATCATATTGTGGTTTTGGGACATTGAACCACAAATAATATTATCGGGGAACGCCAATTGTGGTTGTTGTGCTGGCTATCTAATAACACTACAAAAGTACTCTTACGATACTGTGGTCACGTTCCACTGGTTCCAGTGTTGGTTCAGCTTTTATAGCAGTCTAATAAACATTACATTTATATTCCTATGATTCAGCAAGCCATATTCAAGCGTTGCTCGACGCCCGAGGAATGCATTCACGAAAGTCATGTATGATATTCACATCTTGCACCGTTAGGTGCACTTCATTTCCATAATGCTGACATTAGTCACACCATGGGTTACCCTTAAAACGCCAGTGTTGTCGACATACCTAGTAAGCCCATGGTGTGCACACAACTACTACACTTGCGAAAACGCGTCGATCCACCTCTTAACGCTTGGCGCTAAGTCATAAGACAGCAGAGAAGTACTCACTGGCTGCTTCGCATGAAACCGATTGCCGAATTTTTTTTTCGAAGTAATGATCACACCCAGAACTTGCCATTTCACGATGGCAGTTATAATACCATGTGTCTGTTTCGTGAAACAGCCACTGCGTGAATCAGGGTCGCAGCACCTTCCTTTGTGCCGTTTTACCATGAATCCTGAATGTTAATTCACAAGTGCCATTAGCGGTTATGGAATATGTGCTCGAGGATCACGCTGTCTCCTGTTAGTCCTCTAACATTGAGATTGAATGCATCGTATCTCAAAACGGCATGAAAACTGGCCGCACGGTGAGTTGCACGAACGAGCGCAGGTGCATCATCACTGCTCTCACCTGCGGAAGATTTCTGTTACCGCGCATAGTGCATGAATCAACAACTCAATGTCTTGCGTTGCCCTCGCTAAATTGCTGATGGGGTGCGCGATTGCACGGCACATCTAACTTTTCTGGTTCGGCACTCGAGCCAGCTCACCTGAGTCTTAAAATAGGTGCCTCCTCTTCGTTACTACACATTATCAAATAAAGGTTATACTTAGCTTTATATATGCTGCTGTGCGGTCCTAGCTTCGAACTTTTTCGAGTGAGTGTCAGTTTGCCGCCGTTTACAGCCTCAAGTTTATCCGACTATGAGACAGCGGATCAGTGTTGTTTGCAGAGTAGGCCTACAGGTGACCTCTTAACCTGTGGCACCGGTTGCCACCAAAGCATCAATGGCATATTGCTGTAGCGTCCGCGAATCAGAAGTCCACGAACACCATGAAATTAGGCAGATCTGCTTTCTTTTTTTTGCTGCCTTTTATTGCAACCATTGAATGCATCGAGGGGGTAATATATTGGCAAAACATTGAGCTTTGGAACACAAAAACATGGCGGCAGGAAAAACGAGACTCCTTTGTGGATTTCGTTTGATGCGTGTTTTCAGCTCCTTTCTCATCGTTCCAATGAATTTACGTTTTCAGACACAATGTGTTTTAGCAAATTTGTTTGATCGAGCATATATGAAAGTTCGCGTATACAGTGGCTAATAACCTGGAGGCTACAAAGAGGGTTCAACTTAAATTGAGGACGACGCAGCGAGCGATTGAAAGGAATATGATAGTTGTAACCTTAAGAGACAGGAAGAGAGCAGAGTGGGTCAGGGAACAAACGAGGGATATCAGTTGAAATCAAGAATAAGAAATGACTTTGTGCCTGGCACGTAGCACGTCGGCAGGATAACCGGTGGTCATTAAAGAGGCCATGACATGGTCGCCCAAATATTTGTGGTTTTCAGCGAAAATTAGAAGTAGAGGGTCTATATGCCTATACAAATGTCAAAAGTGGGCCGTAAAAGAATATTTCAGTTTGAGTTAGCTTGTGGAAACTGACCTTTGCGGAAATACATCAAGCAAGAAGAATCTGCAATGATATCCACCTAAAATTAATCAGCGTGATGTAGGAGGGGAAACCAAAACTTTCTGTTGCATATGTGACACCTGTACAGTGACTTATTGTGAACATTTCCTTTTGCCTATTTCACATTGCACGTGCCTCTTTTTGTGTAGAAGGGCTAAATATTGTCACAGAACATGTTTTTTTCTCCTCTTTAGCCCTATTAATTAGATATTTTTTTGATAAAAAGACAACACCCCCTCGGCCAGTCTCTGCTTGTATCCATTCGTGGCTATTTAGGTTACACTAATTTCTCGCCTTATAAAGTTTTATACTGATTTCTCACCCTTTGCTTACTTAAAGGAGTACTGACACAATATCTTGAAGGTGAGTTAACTTGTGGGATAAATTTTTGTGGACACATATGCATCTTCTACGAAATATCAACAAATACTATAGCCTATAACATACCTAAAATCAATTTTAAAGTGCGTGTCACGCCACCGCACACGAGATGCGACATTGGTTTTTGTGTAAACAACCAGCTGCGTCGTGAGTTTGTATTAGCTGCCACGGTCCTTGTGAGCGCTCTGTCCTAGCAGATCCTTTCAACAGAAAGAGGGGGCAGAGATGCACGGGAGTACAAAGGCTGACGTCCTTGCCTCGGGGGGGCATTTTTGGGGGGTCACGCATATTTGCAACATCCCAGAGGGGATTGTAGCAGCACCCAGGGAGCCTTAGCTGAAAAGAGTTGTCGGAGCAGTGCTCATGTGAACACGGTTTTGTGTGCTCACGTAGTCAGCTATGTGTACATGAAAACCATTCGGGTGTCGCCTCACTTAATGCTCTTTGAAACCAAAACTGCGGCTGGGCACCATAAAACAACCTCCAAAAAAATGAGCTTTGATGCGCTCGAGCCCATGAGGATTCCAGCTCCGAAAAGTGGGTCGTGAGCTACTTATTGCAACAGAAAAGACAAGATATAAAATTTTTCTGTCAGTACTTTTGAAGAGCTACATATTTATGATTCCTAAAGGACAATCTAGCACTCCTGCTCAACTTGGTCAATCTTCAGTGTCTCTTTTATGGCATCCACACAGAAAAAGTTATTCAGCTTTTTTCATGTGAACGATGCTTTTGTTCACTCCTCCAAACTTTTTAGGGATACGTGCCCTTTCCACTTCTAAGAGTTGGGTTGTGCTGTAGATGCATTAGAACCTGCTCCATCTGCCTCATTTGTTATTGCAAGATAGATGCAATATTTTATTTTGCAAAGATTGCCTTCTTTCTTAATGGTTCAAGTGTCCTAATATCTTGTTTCTTGTCTCTCTTTTCAGGTAAGCCATAAGCCAGGGTGCGAAAAATGCTTGACAAAATAAACTAACTTGTATGTGTTATGAGTGGCTAGATGTCCAGAGTTTATTTGGCAAGAAGTAGTATGTATGCACACTTCATGTCACGGCTATGAAGTGTCTCACACTTTGTAGGAAGCACAATGAATGATGCAAGCTTTGCTTAGGAATATCAGGTTATGTGCCTCATGGTGTGTTTTATTGCTTTACAATGGAAACCACGCTGTTATTAGGGGTGTTGCATACTGCAGAAGGATGTAGTGCTTTTCACAGATACAGCTACAACATCTAACCGGAATTAGCAGAATCGCAATTTTTAATGACTGGTGCCAGCGGCAGCTTCCACTTTGCAGCTGAGGAATCACGAGACAGAGTATCAACACAGTATGCATGGACACGTTTTAACGCAATAATCATGAGAAAAAATGTGTATATTCATTGTCCCTGTCTAAACATATGCAGGTGAGAAAAACAAGTGTCCTTATATTTGGTTTACTAACTTACACATTATAGCAGAAACAGTGCAATATATATACAGTATAAACCACATGTATCGAACCCAAATATAACGAATAATTGTGTATAATGAACAGTTGTAAAATCTCTGAATATATTTTCGATGCATGAAATATTTAGTATATCTAATTTCTAAATATAGAACTTTTTGTGATCCCCTATCCGGGTTCCACTGCATTCTAAAGATTGTCGGACTATTTTCTTGGAGCAAACCCAACTATATTATTTATATGTGGTGACTTTTGCAAACCCTGTACATTTTTCACTTCATAAAAGACTGAATAAATATTGTGGTCAGTCCCAGGGGCAAATCTAGCCACTCATTTTAAAGGAGCACTGACAGAAAAATTTAGCACCTTGTTTTTTTTTGTTGCAATAGATAGCTTATGATTCACTTATCACGACTGTAAACCTTCTGTGCGCAATGGTTATTTATTTCGAGACGTTTT
>NC_051177.1:208215807-208277378 GCF_013339695.2 Rhipicephalus sanguineus
AAAAGCAAACGGAAGAACGCCAGATGTTTCTAACGCAAGATGAAAAAACGCCAGCTGCTTAACGAAAGACGCCAGATGTTTTCTAAGCAATGGTTTTCTAAACAATGAAAATTCACAAGCGTACATGTAAAATTAAAGTGAGCTGCAAGTCGTCATAACTCATCGAACCTTTAGTATAACGCGCCGTATCTCACGTCGGTGATGATGTACTGGGCAAATTCACGGAAGATTCACGGTTTACCGATGAACCTCCGCAGCTTCGCCCACTCATCATCACATTCACTCCGTGGATATGCTGTGATTCTTTCAGCCGCCCACAACTGAAGATGTGACGCGTATCGTCCGACGCGAACTCGAGGCCGTGTGCCCGGCTGCCACTAAACTGACGTTGTCCGAGACACCGGCCCCCGCTGTCTCCCTGATGCAGGCCGTTGTCCGCCAGGAATTCGCTCACCGGGTCTGTGTTCCACTGTATGTGCCATGAACAATACTGATGCCTCCATACCTCTGTAGAGACAAGATGCCGCGTCAGTACCCTATTCGTTCCAGGAACCCGTCTGAATGGCGAACAGCAGTTGACAAGTCGATCTGCTTTCGCTGTGTCGTGCAGGCCACATTGCTCGTTCGCAGCCAGGGCCCTCTACTCTATCTAGCCAGATTTCGTCGTCGCATGAAGAAGGTTTCTCAAGCCACCCTTGACTAGTGTGGTACAAGTCGTGGATGGCGGACAGTTCCTGTCGTCGGGATGTGGTACAGCTCAGCTTACCTTTGCCGGTCATCAAGCTGTCGTCCTTTTTACTGTTCTTGCCACATGCCCTACGACCTCCTACTTGGGCTGGATTTTCTGGCCGCCCATTCCGCGCTTATTGATTGCTCCGCCAGTGTGCTCCGCAGTGAACTGCCGCAACTCAGTGACTCCACGTACCAACCCTCGTGCCGACTACATTGCAGCGACTTTATTCATCTGCCACCGCAACTGTTACGTACCTCGATATGTTATGCTCACCAGCTGTGCCAGACGGTGACTACTACGCTGCGCCTCTTCCCGACTTGCTGCTCACGCATTGTGCTGCTGTTCCTTATACGGTTCTCAGCATCACGGCTAACAGATCTTGCCTACCAGTTGTAAATTTCGGCTTCTCAAACAAGTGCTCCCCACAAGGAATTTCCGTAGCCCACCTTTGTACGCTACTAGATTCACAGGTCGAAGCTTTCGCCTTGGATGCCGCTGTTCCTACACAGCAGACACCACCGATAGCAAATTGTGGCAGCCGTCAAATTTTAAACATAATCGCCGCTGACCTTCCGCCTGAACACGTTGAAGCCCTCCAGCGCGTTCTCGGGTCCTACCAGGACATTTTTGATTTCGGCGACCGACTTCTAGGACAACGTCCGTTGTCCAGCATTGCAGACACAGAGGTGATACCAACCCTGTTCACCGCCGCCCCTACAGAGTGTCTGCGTCTGAGCGGAGCGTTATCCAACAGGAAGTAAACAAGATGCTAGCGAAGGACATTATAGAACCGTCCTGTCCCTGCGCGTATCCAGTAGAGTTAGTTAAAAAGATGGACGAATCGTGGCGCTTTTGTGTGGATCGCCACCTCTACAACATCACAAGGAAAGACGCCTACCCTTTACCGCTAATTGACGACGCCCTTCATTGTCTACATGGTGCCACATGCTCCTCTTCCATCGACCTTCGTTCTGGACGTTGGCACATCGCTGTGGATCCCGTTGACCGAGAGAAGACGGCGTTTGTAACACCTGATGGCCTCTATCAGTTCAAGGTCATGCCTTTCGGCCTACTAATGCCCCAGCCACATTCAAACGAATGATTGGCTCCCTGCTTCACGGATTCAAGTGGTCTGTGTTTATGTTATTAGATGACGTAATGGTGTTTTTCGTCCCCGTTCGAAACTCACCTTGAGAGACCCTCAGCAATTCTTGATGTGTTCCGTCTCACCCGACCTCAGCTGAATTCGTCCAAAGGCAGCAGGTTACACCGGTGGTTGGTTCGGCCGCCGCCTCATTATGTTCCTTGGCATATTGTTCATGCCTCCGGCTTACAGCCGGATCCGAAAAGATAGAGCCGTGAAGGACTTCCCTGTGCGAACAAACGCCAAGATGTTCGCAACTTTGTGGGATCTGTTCCTACTTTCGGCGGTTTGTCAAAGACTTCGCCGAAATTGCTAGACCTCTCAGGACCCCCGCTCAAAGAAGGCACGCCCTTTAACTAGGGTCCCTCGCAAGCGCCAGCTTTCTCCAAGCTCGTCACGCTCCTCACATCTTCCCCTGTTCTGGGCCACATCGACCCTTCAGCACCACACCGAAGTCCGCACTGTCGCCAGTGTTACGGAATCGGCGCTGTGTTGGCCCAGCGACAACATGGGCAAAATTACGTGATAGCTTATGCCAGCAGGCTGCTGTCCACCTCGGAGCGAAATATTCAATCACAGAGCGCGAATGCCTGCCTCTCGTGTGCGCAGTTGCGGAATTTCACCCTTACTTATACGGCCGACCATTTACAGCGTTCACCGACCATCATGCCCTTTGTTGTCTCGCCTCTTTGAAAGATCCCACAGGTCGTGTCGCTCGCTGGGCACTTCGCTTGCAGGAGTGTACCTACACGAGTGTACAAAGTGGAAAACAGCACCAAGATGCGAATTGCTTATCACGTTACCCTGTGGCTGACTGGGAATCTACGAGCACTGACTCCATCGACTGCGTATTTTCCTCTCCCAGCTGCTTCGCCTCGGCGATGAGCAGCGCCGGGATTCGCATAAGTCGAATAATGCAACGGCTGTAATCCTCCCCACACGACGCCTCTGCATGCATGTTTGCCTTCAAAGATACCTTATATCGGCGTAATTCGTCACCCACCGGTCCCGATCTACTGCCGGTCGTACCAAAGCACCTGCACTCCACAGTCCTCCGCGAGCTTCACGACGCCCCAACCGCTGGTCCCTTGCGTTTCTCGCACGTATGACCGTGTGCGCCGCCGCTTCTACTGGCCTGGCCTGGCACGCTCTGTGCGCGTTATGTCAACGCCTGCGAAGTTTCTCAGCGCCGCAAGAAGCCGTCGGGACTTCCTGCTGGGTATCTTCAGCCTATCGACATCCCACCGGAGCCCTTCTTCTGAGTCGGTTTGGACCTTCTCGTTCCTTTCCAACATCCACTTCAGGAAACAAGGGGTTGCCGTAGCTGCCGATCACGCGACCCGCTACGCAATCACTCGAACCCTGCCAAACCAGCTGTGCTACAGACGTCGGTGATTTTTTTTACTTCGGGATCTTAATTTAGTGCAGTGTGTCCCACGACCATTGCTGACAGACCGAGGCCGTAGTTTAATTTCTCAATTGCTTAATGATATCCGCGTTCCTGTTGCACCCAGCATAAGCGCACGACCTCGTACCCCCCCCAGACAACTGGCTTACAGAGCGCTTAAAACGAGAACCTCGCAGACCTGCTTTTGAAATACGTGTCGACCGACCGTCGTGACTGGGACCTTGCACTGTCATATGTGCGTTCGCGTAGAACTCCTTCCGGCACGACACAGCTGGATACTCGCCGTTTTACCTTTCGTGAAACACAGAAGCACCGCTACGACGAGCGGCATCGTGACCAACGTTTTTACAACGGGTTCCCTCGTTCTTCTATATTCCCCAACGCGACGTGCCGGCCTCTCTGAGCAGCTACTTTTCGTTACACGGCCCATACCGCGTGCTTCGACAAGTGACAGGCGTTATGTACGAAACTGTCCCGGATAATCCCGCAAACTCTTCTGCTCTGTTATCCCATGACGTCGTCCACGTATCAATGCTCAAGCGTTACCACCCTCCTTCTGCTGCGGCCCCATAGACGCGCCGGGTCGGCGCTTTTGCCGCCGGTGCTTGTTGCGTGGTTTGGCCGACGTTAACAGTGCATAGTGGGATATACCCTGAAGAGGCATCAGAAAAACAGATGAAGAGGTCGACGTTCTGTTTGTGAGCTGTGCTGTGGCTTGCTACTCACTCAGTGTTGTAATTTCCACGTAACAATATTTTGTTGCGATAGTGGTCTCGATTGTCAGGAAGTTCGGCGATGAAGGGCAGGAGGTGAAAAGGGGGTGGGGGGGATGCCCTCATTCACAACATGCAGTTTGCGTAAGCACTAAGAAAGTGGACGGCAAATAGGGCGCGCAGTAGTGAAGTGGTAGGATCAGCAGTTCCAGAGTCCTTCGTAAAAGTATTGAAGGACTCCGGTAGTTTCTTCGTGTTCTGTGACCACGTGGATTCAGATACCACTTTCGGCACGTTGTTTATTGCACAACTTCCTTCACATAGTCATTTCTATATTTCAGTAAGTAATCAATCATAATATTCCCTTTGTTTTTTTCGTGTCATTGTTCGTTAATCGTATTTACATGAATGCGCCACATAAAGCATACGTCCTTGGTCCGTCTTAGGGTACGGGTAGGTGAGTGTGGTCGAGTGTCATTTAGCGCTCGTTATCCCACGGGAAAAAATTGGGGGGGGGGGGCACGGGCCTGGTGTACCGCCCCTGGCTACGCCACTGATTGCAGAGTAATGGATACGTTTCTCGTTACGCTGAAAGAAGACAACACGTTACCAACATACAAGAGGTGTTCAAATGAAAAGGCACGAAACGACACTGTGGGTACAAATGGAGACATTATTCAAAGTATGCACTATGTCCCTGAACACAACGATCCCATTGATGAACGAGCCGAAGGATTCCTTGTTCCCAGAATTCCTGTGGTCGTGGCGAGACCCAGTCCTTCACAGCGTCCTTAAGTTCGTCGTCCGAGTTCAAGCGCTTCCCTTTCAGGTCTTTCATCAGGGGACCAAACACGTGAAAATTTCAGGCGATTAATGGTGGCTTGTTTAACACCTGCTGCTGTCAGAAGTCGTATGACGCCCCGCTACTCCTCAATCGCCAAATTTTCCAATATGAACGCCGTCCTGTCCTCACACGCACCGCCGCGTCAATTGGACGGCACTCTTTATAAAAGGCTGTGCTCTCTACTGGGCATGCGGGCACCCCACCCCCCAAGCCCGAAAAAGGGCAGGAACTCCAATCGCATCCCTAGATGTCTCGCTGCATTCTCCCATAGTGGCATAGGCATTTATGTAAACGGTCATGTTGTTACACCGTTTCGTACCTTTTCCTTTGAACACCCCTTGTACGTTACCCACAAAAAAACGGTAACGCGATACCACTACCATAAAAACGTAGGGCACGTTACTTCTGCCGTTAATCCATTGTAAGAAGTCTTCACCAGTGCGTCATCGCTCTAGGAACCGACTGTAACAGTTTTATTAAGCTTATATCTGTGTTCGAAATATAACTTCTATCTCAAACAACAATTTTACCCAAAGTACTGATTATAACGAGAATATCTCGCCTTAATGTGCCTGATCTTAACAATATCACAGTGGCCTAAAGTGTCCAGAGTTACATATGGTGGCTTCTACCTCTGTGGCACTTGGTGAAGGCATTTTACTCAATGAGATGTTAAGCGCAAAATCAGAATTTATCATGAACGCTCTCCGCAAAAAAACTTCACTGAACCCTCAACAATTTACAGCAATTCGGACAGCATGCTTCACCTAACAAAATAGGTGGATATATTTTGTAGCAATAGAGAAATCCGTATGCCATATTTCCGTAAAAAATAGCGCGCATAAACCGTTCCCTTTTTACTTGAACCTGTACAATTACGGGAACCTGCCAGTGTTTATGTAAAGGGGTTCATGGTCAGCCTCAGTCGCTGAGGATTACTACCGGCATAAACATAGCCGCAATTGCAGATAGGAAGAATAGAGATTTATTTTCAAACTGAAGTTCAAACTAAAGACGAGTTTTTAACAACTGCAACTCGTTGAATATAAGCAACTGGCGTACTTGAAGGCTGTCATCGAAGTGCTTGCCTCCATTTTTATTGTATATAGGTCTGCACCTATGCGAATAAGCGCTCGATTAACGCACTATGGTACTCCTTCTACTGACTTTCAGGAAGAGCTGGTGAACGCGTGTGAAGTGGAATAATTCGAATAAACTAGTAACGCTACACATCACGTTACCTTAAAATGATAACGTAATTACGGTACCCATTACAGCTCTTAAATGATAACGAGTACGTTACTAAGTTACCGAAAAAAAGTTAAATGTTCCCGCCAACACTGCTTAAACGTATGGAGCGTACCTGTGTGCGTCAGTAGCCTTCGGGAACGCAGCCGCAGCCGCCAGGAGGCCCGAGTTTCTGGGCGTTGCCTCGTAGATGGCGAACAGCTTCCTCGTTGCGTCTTGCCCTTGGTCCAGCCCGCCGTAGAGGACGACATCGAGAAGCGTGTGGTTGCCCATGATGCCGACGGATAGGCGGTTGACGAAAGCGTTCAGGGTCATCATGCCGCAGGCTCCGAAGGTGAGCTTCCTGATCTTTGTCTTCGCACTCACTGCGTCCACTAGGCTCTCCACGTCCCCGTCGCTCATGTCGCTTCCGGAGATGTTGAGATCTTTTATGCTGTTGTTCCTCGAAAGAGAGTTCACGATGAGCCTCCACCATGCCCCGCCAGCTAAGTGCAGTTCGTCAGCCAATGCAATCCTCACTTCAATCTGGAGCTCCCGCAGCAATGACGTAGACTGCACATACTCTGCCAGAGCCGAGGACACCGCTAGGTTACCCCTACGAATGTCTATGATCAGAGATTTCAAGTGACTGCAATCCAGCAGCTGACGCAGTGCGGTGACTTGCAAACCTTCGTGTGCGTCCCAGTCGAAAAATAGTCCCGAAAACACCTTGCACTTCAAGAGGTCTGCGTTGTCCTTCACCAAGTAGAGCCAGCATGACGCCTTATCGTGCACACCGCTGTCTTCTAGCGTGCGGCATACGTGCGTAAAAAGGTGATCATTTTTGTTGGAACAGAAAATGTAAACCTTCAAACGTTGCTTCGACGAAAGTATATGGGTGAAGCGAATCCACTGCTGCCGATTCCATATTCGATAAAAAATCCATAGTTTTTCAAGTGTCTCGTTTTCCCCGAGCGCGTCGAGCCAGGTGTCATAAGCGACGCGATCAGCTAGGAAGACTTCTTCGCGGGTGGAACTTATGGCAAAGCTTTTGACGACGGTGTTCTCGCTGAGGATCCTGGCAACGAGCTGTATAATCTCTGCGTTGCCCGTATACGCAGAGATGCATACCTTGGATATTGTTCTGCTGTGCAAGATGCCTTCAAGGACTGCAATTTCGGTCTTCTCGCTCTCGTCCGTGAACCTCAATGATGTCAGCGAAGAAGAGGACATCAAGTACTGGGAGAGTTCTCCATGGCAACATTCGGGAACCACCCGTCCATCGAGCGTTAGGTCCTTCAAAACGCCACTTTCCGTGAGAGAGGCCAGTAAGTGCTTGGTCGCCTGCTCTTCCATGCTTATGCCTGCGAGGCTGAGGGCGCCCAGGAAGGGCGATGCTCGCACGAGAGCTGCGAGTGCCATTGGAAACTCGGCGCAGGAGTCACTGGAAGACGCGCAATCCAGTTCCAGTTCCTCGAGGCTGGTTAAAGACGGTATGACCGCGCATATACCTCGGGACATCGGGAAACCACAACTCAGGGTCAGTTTCTTCAAACACGAGAGCGGTAATGCATCGCAAAGAGGCGACGAGTACTTGTCGAAATGAGAGCGCGTGACGTCGAGAGATGCCACGCATTTATGGTGTTTCAACAGGCTGTGCATAAAGCCAGCACTCTGCCGCAAGTGGAAATCCAGTGGTTCCGGCAATAACCGGCAGGAACCGTCGATGCTGACCAGAACAAGCTGTCCGCGCGCTCCCGGTATTTCTCGGAGCTGCATCCTCGCTGGAAATAGCAGCTCGTTGCACGCTGTGAGCTGTCGGATGATGTGGCAAGGTCTTTCGTGTGTCCCCGAGCATGGACCGCTGCGGTCACCGACAGCGGCCCTGAAGCAGCCGGTAGCGACATCTAGGCACGCCGACTGGTTAGCGTAAGATACCGGTGCGCCTTCATTTTGCGGCATGTCAGCGTTGTCATTCATTATTTTTCGGCCTGCGAAAGATAAATGAATTGCCACTACTCTAGATTTCAATAGCGAATAATCTAGTTAAGCTTAAATAAGAAATACCGACCATGTATCTCTTGATTTGCATAAGTAATTGAGTTCAAACTTGTCAAGTGTTTATGAGGTTTGACGTCGGGGAACTAGGAGTAAACGCGGTGTCACAAACGAGCGTTTAAACCGCATTCGACATAGCCAAGGCACGGCGCCGATTGGGCGCGCGCCATGACACAAGGCGCCAACAACTTTCGCCTCTCCAAAGCGCACCTTCCTTACACCCTCCGGAGCAGACGACGGCCGAGACAGCCTAGCTCCCGCTCAAGATCGACAGAAGTCTAAAAATCAACGCGGCTACCACGGGCGCGTCTGCCTACATGAGAAGCACATCCGGGAAATTTTTTCTTTCCCTAATGTACACTGTGCTGTGAGCGGATGAGGCATGCCGAAGTTTCGCGAACCTGGGGGCGAATAAGCGTGCGGCAACGGTAGCGTGAGTAGTTCGGCGTCAATGAAGGAAGAAGTTATGTCGTACAAGGTAGAGTGTGGTTCTGTCGGCCAGAGAAGTGTTGTGCACTCAGTGTTCTCGAATATTATCTATGGCTTGTATTGATTGCAACTGATTGTTCCCCCGTTGTTGTTAAACCCATCTGAGTTTTATTGTGATTGAACCAGCCAAGTGCGCATGTACGTGAGATGTTTCTGATCCTAAATTATGGGGCGGGCAAACGGGGACACTAGAGATAAGTCAAGACACCACAAACGCCGACTAGCAACTTATGAGTTGTTAGTCGATGTTTGTGGTGTCGACTTCTCTCGTGTCCAGGTTTGCACGCCCTGTCTTTTAGCATGAATACTTACCAACTAGTTCAGCTTCCAATAACTCGAAGTTTGTACTGCCTTACCTGAGAATACATATTTATTGTGATAGCAATTATATGGACACTATCCGCTAGTTTTTGCCGTCGCTATTGCCGTCGCCGTCATGTCTCGTATATGTATATGTATGTACGTATATATAAAAGCCAAAAAAAAATAATTCAGAAAAATTTTTCCGAAGCGCGGAACAGAATGGGCGACCTCTCGCTCCGCAGCGTGCTGCGTTAGACGGCTAAGCCACACGGCGTACGTCTTTCGGCATGCTAACGGCCAGCTATTTATAGACACCATTTACCGCTGGCGCGGTACGCGGAGCTCGGAACCGCTTTAGCGTGTTTTCTTGGTCACCAGCGAGATGGCGCGAGATGACGCGGCTGAAGCTGAGATTAAACGAGCTGGCCGTCTCCGTCGCATAGAGGGCCATAGCAATAACATCACCGCGCGTGAAACCGGCCGTCGATTTCTCTTCAAGCGGAAAGGAAACGACCCACCCGTCTTTCGTAAGGAGCATAAAGGGATGCCAGAGGAGAGGAGGGGAGGGAGGGGCTGCGTCGCTTGAAGGGCGCGGTCGCCGGCGCACATGCTATCTCGACAGGCATCAGGGGATCGCTCGTTCACTTGATGTGCTCTTAATGCTTACTTCGCGTCGATGGTGAATTCTTCGTACAAACGACGCAAGTTCTGCCCCCGAAAGATACGGATCGACTTGACACCGCTCGAGAGTCCCTTGACGGAACCTACAAAGCTGAAAACGCACGACTCGCAATGCCGTAGGCCCATTTGATCGAACCATGTCACATGATAGCTGGGCAATGATATATTACCGACAAGTCCTACTTTAGCTTGCCGGAAGCTCTATTTTCCCACGAGTCACTCTGCAAATTTCGACTCACGGTATGTTTCATCGATGACAGTAGTGAGGCTTGGGCGGCTCACCGACTGCAGCTCCGACGCCTTGACGAGTCATTCGACAGAAGAATGAAGACGATGATGATAATTATCCCTTCAACAATGACACAAACGCACTATATGTGGCACGGTCCGGGTGGTATTGAGAAAAAAAAATTTAGACAAACATGTCAAACAAAGTGTCGGTAAATAATATCAAATGTGGCGTAATCAGACTTGTGAGAAGGCGATGAAATAAGAAACTGATAATTAAGTGAAGATACTTATTCGCTCGAGTTCTGACCAGCGCCAGTGCGGACTGCGAGAGCGAAGCGCGAGACCGGAGCACGAGCAGCGCTGCGAAGCCAAACGCTGCATGGTGATGACAACCCACTAGCTTTCCTCTTCTTTATATTGATATTGGTTGTGGTGAAGTCAACTGGGAAGGGTGTTACAGATCCACAAACGTGAAACCTGGGGAGTGGTGAAGCATGCAGTGTGCGCCGGTGTTTCCCACAGCAAAATCACTGCAAATTGACAATGAGAGACAGAAGAAGAAGGGCCTGACCGGGGAAATTCGCTACATTGTTTTGAGATAAATTTCTTTGATGAGGCACTAGTGGTCCCGAGACTGAAACCGGGCATGTAGGGAAGTGTGTTTCAGCCCCACCAACTTCGTCGGCTATTTGTTGGGCTAACTGTTGCCTTCTTCAATTTTAGTGGACGGTGGTGAGTAAAGCACCATCACTTTGCAGATATGTTTCAAGAGGTGGTGTTTCAAATGGATGACTTTACCGTAGAGATTCAAATTTGTCTCTTTTGTTTTAGATAAGAAACTTGAGCGCCTTGGTAAATGTCGTCGGTGATTCTGACACCGCTGCTAAGCCAAACATAAGTTTTTATGCAGTAACGGCGAACCTTTAACTCGTAATATGCACGTTATGGACCAGTAGCGAGTAGTGGGATTTACCCAATTTTTGTGGCGCATGCCCGTTTATGATGGACCGTGACGACGACATGACACGCCGACAAGCCGAGACCCAGGATGCTTCGCGCCTAAAGGTTCCCAGATTTACTATACGTCTCGCGGCGGCGGCTTAGCTCGACAGGGAATCGTGTCTCGATTCTCGATTTTTCCAGGCTCGGGGCAAGCGCTAAGTTGGAGCGTACTGGCGGGCGTTTTCTGCAGAGGGGGATGAGGGGGCTCGCTTTCGGCGCCTCTTGACAAGTGTATTCTCGATGCGCGTGCTTTGTCGAGGCAAACGTTTACGCCGTGATTTCGTGCTGTCATTTCACTGCTGCAGCGTGCGCTTGGTTAAGCGCTCGTTTCTGACAAGGCCATACTACTTTTTGTGTTTCTTAATAGACATTTTTTATGTACACGAGAGACACCCACGGGAGCGCAAGCGCTCATGGGAAAAGTGTGTACGTTGCAGCAGCCCCCGAAGAGCGCGCGGGCCTCACGCTTTAGCTTTGCTCTTGCACCGTGCCAGCGCTTAGATCAAGTGAATTAGGCAAGGTGCAACATATTACTGCGTAATTAAATCACGAACTTCTGTGTTTAGCTGTGACGGCCTCTGTACGAATTCCATCTGTATAGTGTTTCCGCGTGCCACTGTTCCCCGCAGGGGCGTCTGCGCAAGCAGGCGTTTGGTGTGTAGCGACACCACGGACCCGAGCTAACGGGGGGGTTTCGACCCCCTCCCACGCCTAGCCGTGCGTGGCTTTGCCGTGTCCGGGGAAAAACGAATCCTGGGTGTTGAGCCGACTCCGGGTGATTGGACCTTTAAGGCCCCCCGGCAGAGGCAACACACCCCTTTGGCCCCGGCTTCACGCAGACGGCACCCCTGGGCTGACCCACCTAGGGGAAATCGGCAGTCGCCTTTTCCTATCTCTCTACCCACATCTTCGTCTTTCTCTCTTGCTTTTAGCCTTTCCTGTCCTCTCCTATCTTCTACTTACTTCCAACCTTCTTGGCGGCAAGGGTTAACCTTGTGTGGCTATCCAACCTAGGATAAACCATATTGGGTTATAGGAACCGCGTACTGCTGGCGTTGTGCAGACTTGTTCACATGTTCTGCCACGTCCCCTTGTTGGGCTCCGTGGTGGGTGGTAGGCGCCGTTACCGAAAAATCCACTTTTTTCCATGGGATCCTCGACCCCCTCCGTAACCATCGATCGTGCCCCGAAACGGGTACGCACCGATGCAGGTTCACTCCTTTGGCCCAAAAACAGAGAAACCTTCCCAAAATACCACGTCGTCCACTGCGAACAATCGTCTACAAATGCTAGAACAATCTCACCCTTTCTTGTGGCCAAGTGCCTGAAAGAGACCATTGGAACCGGCTATAAGGCCACAAAGATGGCAAACGGAGACTTGCTTCTCGAACTAAAAGACAAGGAGCAGTACAATAAACTCTCACACCTTGTAGCCTTTGGTAACATCCCCGTCTCTGTGAGCGCACACCGTACCATGAATACAGTGAGGGGAGTGGTATCGGACGAAGATTTGATGACATTGAACGAAGAGGAGCTCCTTGATGGATGGAAGGACCAAGGTGTAACACATGTCCAGCGCATCACAATCAGATGCAACAACAACGAAATAGCAACAATGCACTTGATAGTCACCTTCAGCTCAACCACCTTACCCGAGACTCTTGAAACTGGCTATGTAAAACTCCATGTCCGACCGTTCATTCCAAACCCGAGGCGCTGTTTCAAATGTCAGCAATTTGGCCATGCATCCCAGAGCTGCCGAGGGCAGCTGAGTGTGGGCAGCAGTGTGCTAAGTGTGGCACAACCGGCCACAGTGCTGATGAGTGCAGTCATGATGAGGTCCTCTGTGCAAACTGCGAAGGTAGTCACCCCGCATACTCCAGAGCGTGCCCAGCCTGGAAGAAAGAGAAAGAAATAATAACTATAAAAGCCAAGGAAAATATTACATTCGGGGAATCAAGACAACGGATCTCCTCATCATTCGCACTAAAAACATCTTTCGCCGAAGTGGTGCAACGAGGGGCGGCACCACAAAGGCCCCTGGCAGTTGCCCGGTCCACGCCTAGCGTGCCGAGGCTAACGCCACTAGCCCCTACGGTGGGAGCAGCCAGCGCTGCCCTGCCCACATCCAACCTGTCCACACCAGTGGCCTCCACAAGCTCTGGCAGCATCCAGGGCAATCACGAGGCCAAGGGGGTCCCATCGACCTCCAGCTCGGTGGGGACAAAGACTTCGTCCACCAAGGCGAAGTCTCAGCGACGCACAGCTCGCTCGGTGGAGCGGGCGTCCAGTGCCTCGCAAGAGGCTATGGACACCACTTCAAGCCAAACGACGCAGGAAGCGCCGAAGGAGCGTCGAGCTTCCCTCGACCGCTCCAAAAAGGAGAAAACACCAATTACAGGGCCTCACAAAGGCCCCGTAAAATGAGCCCATCTCAGACCTCCTTACACACAGCACTTTTTTCTTTTCCCCGTCATGGACAAAATTATACAATGGAACGTAAGAGGACTGCTTAGAAATCTAGATGACCTCCACGAACTTCTGATTAAGTTCAACCCGAAAGTGCTGTGTGTGCAAGAAACGCACCTAACCCCCAAACACACCAACTTCCTTCGCCAATACATCACTTTCCGAAAAGACCGCGAGGATGCAGTCGTATCATCTGGCGGTGTGGCCATTATAGCTGATAGAAGCCTAGCATGCCAGCATTTGAAGCTCCAAACGGTCCTTGAGGCAGTGGCTATTCGAGCTGTACTTTTTAATAAGCTCATCACCATATGCTCCATGTATATACCACCACATCATCAGCTTCACAGACGCGATTTAGATACATTAATAGATGAACTTCCAGAGCCCTTTTTGATTCTAGGTGATTTTAATGCACACAATGTCCTCTGGGGCGATTCTCGCTGCGATGCTCGAGGACGTCTCATTGAACAGCTCCTCTGTTCGTCTAGTCTATGTCTTTTAAATATGAAGGAGCCTACGTATTTTAGCCTCGGAAACAACTCCTACTCCTCCATAGATCTTAGCATTACATCGCCATCCCTCTTACCCAATTTTAAATGGAACGTTCTCAAGAACCCTTACATAAGTGACCACTTCCCAATCATCCTGAGTACGCCGAACAAAGACCAACCACCCCCGCAGGTTCCTCAATGGAAGGTCGACTCAGCTGATTGGGAACAGTGTCGAACCCTTACACATATGACATGGACTGAGCTGTCCGCTCTGACCATAAACGACGCTGTCACGTATTTTACAGCTTTTATACTTGACGCCGCATCTAAATGTATTGCCCAAACAAGCGGCCGGGGCTCTAAGCGGAGAGTTCCATGGTGGAACGATGCATGTAGGAAAGCACGGATGAATCAGAACAAAGCGTCGGCGTTGCTTCGCGATTCCCCAACAGTAGAAAACCTAGAACATTTCAAGCAGGTCAAATCGCAGGCAAGGAGAGCGCGCCGACAAGCTAGACGAGAAAGCTGGACGGACAAAGTTCATATCGAGTATCAACTCGTACACAGATAAGGGAAAAGTGTGGAATAAGGTGAAAAAAATTAAGGGTCAACAAACCTATTCCCTGCCATTAGTGAATCGCCTCGGGGAAACCCTGGAGGATCAAGCTAATTTTCTTGGCACACATTTCGAACACATATCGAGCTCCTCACACTACTCCGAAACCTTCCAGAAGTACAAAGCACGAATAGAACAACAAAAGTTAGAAAGAAAATCTGAGAAAAATGAGGCGTACAACGAACCATTCTGATTAGCAGAACTGCAAACGGCACTGAACTGTTGTAATACATCTACCCCAGGCTCTGACTGCATAATGTACGAGATGCTGAAGCAGCTACCCTCTGAAACACAAAAGACCCTCCTTACGCTCTACAACTCTATATGGTTTTCGGGTGTGATCCCATCATCTTGGAAGGAGGCTGTTATAATCCCAATTTTGAAGCAAGGAAAGGATCCCTCTGCTGTATCAAGTTACAGACCTATAGCGTTAACTAGTTGCCTCTGCAAAGTATTTGAAAAAAATGATTAATTGCCGCTTACTACACTTCCTTGAATCAAACAAATTGTTCGACCCATACCAGTGCGGGTTTAGAGAAGGCCGATCCGCCACCGATCATCTCATACGTATCGAGGCATGCATACGTGAAGCTTTTGTTCATAATCAGTTTTTCCTACCTGTATTCCTTGACATGGAGAAGGCCTACGATACGACGTGGAGGTTTGGTATACTCAGAGACCTCTCACACATAGGTATACGTGGTAATATGTTCAATGTCATTGAAAGCTATCTGTCTGATCGCCCATTCCGTGTTCGAGTGGGGAGTGTTTTGTCCCGAACATTTATGCAGGAAACCGGAGTGCCACAGGGTGGGGTGCTCAGCTGTACGCTCTTTATTATCAAAATGAATTCTCTCCGTTTGTACATCCCACGTAATATGTTTTAATCAACATATGTTGACGATGTTCTCTTGGGATCTGTGAGGGACAGGTTCAGCTTGCTCTTAACAAGGTGTCCAAATGGGCTGATGAAAACGTGTTCAAACTGAACCCACAGAAAAGCACCTGTGTCCTTTTTTCACGAAAAAGAGGCTTGCACCCTGATCCTGAAATTGTCATGAAGGGTGAGCGTCTGCCCGTAAACACAGAACATAAGTTCCTAGGTATAATTTTCGATGCGAAGTTAACCTTTGTACCGCACATAAAACATCTTAAAAATAAATGCATGAAAACAATGAATATCCTAAAGGTGCTGCCACGCACAACGTGGGGAAGCGACAGAAAGTGCCTCATGAATCTGTATAAAAGCCTAGTTCGCTCACGCCTCGACTATGGGGCGATAGTCTATCACTCTGCCACGCCAAGCGCTCTGAAAATGCTGGACCCAGTTCATCATCTAGGCATCCGCCTGTCCACAGTCGCATTTAGAACAAGCCCAGTTGAGAGCCTCTATGTAGAATCGGACGAGTGGTCACTCCATCTGCAGAGAACATAATCTTGTTTCATATATTTTCTTAAAAAGAATGCAAACAGTGAGCAGCCTGCATATTCTACCATCAACGATCTGTCCAGCTCTCAACTTTTTCGCAATCGGCCCGCAATGGCACGCCCTTTCTCACTGCGTGTAAGAGAGCTAGCTGAAGAAACAAATGTCCCACTGCTTGAATACCACCCTATTCCCCCCGCAATGCAGCTCCCGCCATGGCAGTGGCAGCTTATAGACTGTGACACATCCTTCGTAGCTGTCACAAGCACGCCCCCCTTATACACATTCGGATGTATTTCTTAGAGCTGCAGCATAAATATGACTGCCCATAATATTATCCTGATGCATCCAAGTCCCATGCTGGCGTATCATATGCAGCGGTTGGCCCATCTTTCTCGGATGCCGGCGTTCTACCCACTAGCACAAGTATTTTCACAGCCGAAGCTTACGCGTTATTCGTAGCCGTTAAACACATTAAAGAATTGAATACACCAAGGGTAGTTATATACACTGACTCCTTGAGTGTCGTGAAAGCTTTGAAAAATCTGAAAAAAGATAGAAACCCTGTAATTATGTCCCTCTACTAAATACTCTGCGCGGCGTACACGTCCAAGCAACACATCGTCGTGTGCTGGGTGCCAGGGCACCACGACATCGAAGGAAATGTGTTGGCTGACCAGCTGGCCACGTCAACCAACCTAAGCGCTGCCAACTCTTCAGTTGCTGTCCCCGTAATGGACCTAAAACCAAACATACAGAAAAAGCTCAGGGCTTACTGGCAGAAGTTATGGGATCTACAAACGCATAACAAGTTACACCTGATCAAACCATACCTCGGTAACTGGCCACCTACATCAAAAACACGCCGTACAGAGGTCACTCTCTGTCGGCTTAGAATAGGAGACACACACAGCACACACACACACCTTTTGTCCGGTGGTGACCCACCCAGCTGTGACAGATGTGGCCATCCACTTACTGTACATCACATACTCCTTGAATGCTCTGAGCTAGAGGCCTACAGAAAAAAACACTTTCCACTGGCGTTCAAGCAACACATACCCCTCCATCCAGCGATGTTCATAGGTAGAGAACCTCTTTTCAAATATGATAAATTGAATGCATTTTTAAAGGACGTACATGCATTTCACGTCATCTACGCAGGTGATCGGTAGCACGGCCTCATGAGGGAGGCTGCTGCTGCGGATGCTACATCAAAGAGAGCACCTGCCTCCAGGCCCTTGGGACCAAGGGCGCTGACGAGGCATCCGTGCTAATACAGCACTTCTATATTTTAGCGTCATGATCACCTAGAGCTCATCTACACCATGCACGCTTCACTCCACTTTCATGATTTTAATACATATATGTTTTACGCACCTTTAGTGCGCAGAATCTTAGGCCCTTATACAGCCACTAAACATCATTGTTCCCAACCGACACCATTTCCTGGCGCTCTTTGGCCATCAATAGCCCTTGCGCCATTAAACAACATATATCATCATCATCACCATCACTGTTGGACCAGCTGAGCGGCTCCAGAGCGTCGATATTTTTTTTTAAACCAAAGGCACTTTGCCCGTTTCTATCTATCTATCTATCTATCTATCTATCTATCTATCTATCTATCTATCTATCTATCTATCTATCTATCTATCTATCTATCTATCTAGCCGCCTACGTATGGGCGCTCTCGTGGTCGTCTCCTCTACTTGTCACAGCAAAATTGGCGTGAAAGCATTAGTGCATGACGAACGCGATTACATGAGAACACGATTACATGTCATTACATGAGTAGCGTGAGATATCTTTAGCGTACGTCATGAAACCCTTTCCTTCAGTCACGTGTGAGTGAGTGAGTGAGTGAGTGAGTGAGTGAGTGAGTGAGTGAGTGAGTGAGTGAGTGAGTGAGTGAGTGAGTGAGTGAGTGAGTGAGTGAGTGAGTGAGTGAGTGAGTGAGTGAGTGAGTGAGTGAATGAATAAACGTTTATTTGGTCCAGCAAAACGCGATTAATCGCGCACCCGGCTAATCCCACGACTGGACCGACAGGTCTAGCCTGCCGGCCCGATCACGGGCGCGCTGGACGGCCAGGATTTGCTCCTCATGGACGGGACTTCGTAGGAGCGCGTCCCACTCTTCCTTGGTGAACCTCGGGCCCAACGACCCGTACTCCCAGAGCATGTGAGATAAAGTAGCAGCCTCGCCACAGGCTGCGCAAAATCTATTCGGGTAAATTTCCGGATATATGCTATTAAGGGACGCCGGATTTGGGTAGGAGTTAGTTTGCATGAGTCTGAGCGTGACTGCCTGCGGCCTGGTTAGCTTGGAATGAGGCGGCGGGAAGACCCTTCTCTCTAAGTAAAAGAATTTAGTAATTTCATTGTGCGTGCTAGGAGCGTCCCTGTGTCCGGGAGGAAAGTCGTCCGATCCGAGGGCAGCGCGGTCGGTAAAGCCACGCGCAGCCTCGTGGGCAGACTCGTTAAGGTTCAGAGTAACCCCTTCGATCGGCCCGGTCACGTGTGGCCATTCCCGCATACCACGGCCCAGGGAATTCGGGCATGAGCCACAGGTTATTCACAGTTTGTATCAACCCAGGAACGCGGATACAGACTTTCAAAAATCTTTGCGTGATCGTGTTATGGAGCCCCTGTCGCCGAAAATTTCAACCCAGGAACGCCGATACAGACTTTCAAAAATCTTTGCGTGATCGTGTTATGGAGCCTGTGTCGCCGAAAATTTCAACCCAGGAACGCGGATACAGACTTTCAAAAATCTTTGCGTGATCGTGTTATGGAGCCTGTGTCGCCGAAAATTTGGCGCAGGCGTCGTCAGTGTTCTCGGTGAGGGAAAAGTCGGAGGGACAGAAAGATTGAAAATCACGATTAGAGCCGGAATCCAACCCTGGCATTCTGCGTGGCAGTCACGTAATCTACCACAGAGCTACGCCACTGCTCGAAACTGCATGCGAAAAAGACCTTATAAGGGCGTCATACCGCTCCAACGTCAACTGTGGTTGCAATGTTCGCTACCGGCTGTTATAGCAATGTAATGAACATTACATATTAATTCTCATGACTCGGCAAGCTATGGTCAACCATTGCTCAACCCGGAGGAGCAGTTCATGCAGTTCATTTCGGCAAAATTGACATCTGTCCTCTAGCGCGAGTACCGGCGTTACGTCGCATCATAGGATGCTCTTAGGGCGTCAGTGTAGACCAGGCACAATCGGTCCCTAAGTCAGAAGCCCCTACCCCACTTCCAAATTGTTGCTTCCTGAAACAATTGCTTTCCTCAAAATAGGTGCTTTCCTCAAATAGTTAAGGCCTTCAGCAAGTGCCCCCCTCTCGCCCTCCGAAAAAAAATCCTCGCTGCAGACCTGTCCACGATACACCCACAACCACTCAAAACGCACAAAGAAGTTAGCCCAATTCGCAATGGTTGACTCAAAGGAATAAAACAAAAGTCACAGTTTTGCCGCAACGGCGAAGCAATGAATGCAAGAGCAACAAATTGGAATGTAAAGCGAAGAACGGAAAGCAGCTCGAAATTTCCAGCGCGTCGCTCAAGCGCGAAGGACGCGCGAAAAGAACACACACAGAACGAGCGCGAACTATCAAGTGTCACAGCGCGACACTTAAAGCGCGCTGCTCAAACATAAAGAAGGGCGCACGAAACTAACGCACAGGTATATACGAGCGTGAATTAACAGCTGTCACAGTTGTTACTTCTTTCTGTTTGAACAGCGCGTTCCTTTCGCAAGCGCGGCTGCTGCAGCTGCTCCGTACGCTCTGTAACTTCAACGCGGGCATCACGGTGAAAACACAAGACGTACAAACCACCACCCTCACGAGATAAGCGCGCGCGCAGGCCAGGCGCAAGCAAAGTGCGCCTGGCGACGCAGGAGGCGCGAGTGCATCCTAAAGGGGCCCTGCAATACCTTTCTTAGTTATATTGGAATAGTCTCATTATTGACGTATGACTCTTCACGAGTCATATGCCGCAAAAATGTTTCGAATCCGTCAAGTCTAAGTGGTGTTACCAAATTATAGAGATCACGTTCCGCAGCTTTCTCCCTCAACTCAGCGCAGCGAGCGCGCGGAAAGCTGCGCGCGGCGTGAAGGGAGGGAGGGCGGAGGTGCGAGCAGGCGACGTCAGCGCCGGCGGCATTTTTTTTTCTTCATTTTTTTCTCTCTGGCGTCTCGGCGCAACCACGTGGTCTGTGGCGCCACTTCCGGTCGCCTCGCGCGGTCGTCGTCGAGCGGCGGAGCCCATGGCATCGTGTATCGCGCGTGCTTGAAAACTGCGAGTCGGTTTGGTAATGTTGGGAGTGCACCTCGAACTGACGTAGTGTTTTCATCGCTCTGCCAACCATGGACGCAAACTTGCGTGCGCGTTTGGAACGAATGACAGCTGAGATGGGTTTCGACCCACACTCCGATACACCGCCTCGTCGCACTGCTCGCGCTTGAATCGTATTCAACACGGCAAAGCTGCGTGCACCCTTCTCCCAGTGGTGGTACTTCGATGCTGTTTGCTCTTCGAATGCGGGCGCACAGCGAGTGCGGGCTGACAACAAAGAACTACAGTCTAGAAGAAAGGATCGTGGGCATAGGCGTGCGCACAGAGGGGCAGGGCCCCCCCTAATCATCTAAGAGGGGGGCGCAAAATCCGACCCGTACATTGACCCTTCTTCTCACCTAAGAGGGGGGGCGGGCGCAAAATCTTCCCCATACATTGACTTAGTAGGGTTGGGGCCGCTGCGATGTACCTTTGCCCCCCCTAATGGGGAACCCTGCGCACGCCTATGATCGTGGGGCATCGAGCCGGTGCGGACCCACCCCCCGGCTGTCTGCAGCTACCGTGAAAATGCGAGTCTGCTTGGTTGCTGTGTCGCGGTTTCTCGGGAACCTGAGACTACGGGGAGGATACGCCGAGGTACGGCTCGATGACATACTGAACAGACAGCGAACGGGACTCTCGCCATACAGCGAACACAGGTATCTTAAGCTAGCCAGCGCCAGCATTGTTATCGGAGAAATGCTGCACCCCTCGGTCGGTCGTGAGAACGTGCCGACAATGCAGTTTCCAGCTCACGAGGCAACACTCGAACGGCTGCCACTCTCAACGGCAACCAGCGATGGTCAAAAGCACAGAAATATTCACGATTTCGGCAGTGCACATGGTGAAGAAAACGCAACCACGCAACTACGAGCAGACGAGCTGTCGGTGAGACCGGAAGTGCTAATATTAATGTTTGTTCGGTGTTGTAACGGCATAACACAATATAAACATACATATTGTTACGGTGAGATGCGTTTATTTACAAGAGATGATGGATGCGAGAGTCCAGGGATCGAGCAGATCACAGTTCGTGCCCTCCGTCGTTGTCCTCTTCTTCCATGCGTTCTCCCAGTATCGTAGCAATTCCCCCTTTGCAGACGATGCCCACCGGGCGAGTCAGGTTTCGTTGCGACGATGAAAGCGTTTGAGGCGGGCAACATGCACGACGTTGGTCTTTCTTGAGCGGCGGCCAGTAGACAAGAGCCGCGATATCACGTACGTGACATCGCAGAGACGTTCCATGACAACAAAGGGGCCAGTGTAGTTGGCTAGGAACTTTTGGCATAGGCCGCGCTTGCGAAGCGGCGTCCAAAGCCACACCAAATCGCCTTTCTCGTACAATACGTGTCGGTGACGTCCGTCGTAACGGTTCTTAGAGCGTTTCTGGGAAGCGAGAGTACGAAGGCGGGCCGATACGCCGGGCCTCTTCTGCACGGCAAAGGGTTTCGGCGAGAGTAGGTTGGTCGGTTTCAGAAAGCGGAAGAATAGTGTCAAGGGCTGTTCGGGGTTGGCGTACGTAGAGCAGATAAAATGGACTGTATCTGGTCGTCTCGTGCTGTGCAGTATTGTAGGCAAAGGTTATGAAGGGCAAGACGGCGTCCCACGTTTTGTGTCCGGAATCAACATACATGGAAATCATGTTGACGAGAGTTCTGTTGGTTCTTTCGGTTAAACCGTTCGTCTGCGGGTGATACGGAGTGGTGTGACGAAAATGAGACTTAGCGAGACGAAGCAGGTCTTCAACTACATCGGCAATAAATTGCCGCCCGCGATCACTGATGATAACACGTGGGGATCCATGGCATAATATAATGTGCGACAGCATAAACTGCGAAACTTGAGCGGCCGTTGCTGTAGGAATTGCCGCAGTTTCGGCATAGCGTGTCAAGTGGTCGACGCCCACTATAATCCATCGGTTGCCGTTCGTTGATCGCGGAAAAGGGCCGAGCAGGTCAACACCAACGACCTCAAATGGAGAACCAGGGGGTGCTATGGGATGAAGTAGTCCTGCTGGCTCGGTTGTCGGACGCTTGTAGCGTTGACATTGCTCACAGCTCGCAACGTATGCAGTCACACTTTGACGCATTTTCGGCCAGAAGAAGCGTTCTTGTGTGCGCTGATATGTCCTGGAAAAACCCATATGTCCAGAAGTAGGGTCGTCGTGCATAGCTCGGAGGACGCGTTGTCGCAGACTTGTTGGCACAACTAGAAGTAAACGGGCGCCTATGCCGGAATAATTCTTCTTGTAAAGAACGTCGTCCTTTACGACGAAACTGCGTTGACCGTTCGTTCCGGAGATAAAGAAAGGGGCGAGACTGTTGTCACTGCGTTGCTCTGCGCGAAAAGTGGTCAGGTCAGGAAATGGGGCATGGACAACTGCTAAATATTCATCGAAGTTGTCTGCGTCACACTCGGTTGTCGGAAGGGGAAGCCGCGAGAGGCAATCGGCGTCGGCATGACGACGACCGCTCTTGTAACGAACTTCAAAGTCATGTTCTTGGAGTCGTAACGCCCAACGAGCAAGACGGCCGGATGGGTCACGTAGTCCAGTGAGCCAACATAAAGAATGATGGTCTGTGATAATGGAAAATCGGCGTCCGTAGATAGACGGGCGAAACTTGTGGACGGCGAATACGACCGCGAGGCATTCCTGCTCTGTGACAGTGTAGTTGCGCTCCGGTTTACTTAAACAACGACTGGCATAGGCAACGACGTGTTCAGTAGCTCCATGGCGTTGGACCAAGACGGCGCCGAGACCTACACCACTGGCGTCGGTATGTACTTCTGTGGCAGCAGATGGGTCATAGTGGCGAAGCACGGGCCCTGAGGTAAGAACAAACTTGAGTTGCAAAAACGATGACTCGCATTCTGCTGACCACCGAAAAGGCACATCCTTATTGAGTAGGCACGTCAAAGAGAAAGCGAGGTCGGCGAACTTAGGCACGAAGCGACGGACGTACGAGCATAAGCCCAAAAAGCTTCGCAACTCTCGTACAGACTGAGGTGGTTTGAAGCTGCTAACTGCAGCGACCTTCTGAGGGTCGGGTCGAACTCCATGCTTGTCAACCAGGTGACCGAGAACCAGAGTCTCACGGTTGCGAAAGTGACACTTCTTAGAATTCAGGGTGAGCTTAGCGTTCTCAAGGCAGGTTAGAACAATGTCTAGACGACGGTTGTGCTCATCGAATGTACGGCCAAAAATTATAATGTCGTCAAGGTAGCATAGACAAACTTCCCACTTTAGTCCACGCAAAATAGTGTCCATGAAGCGCTCAAACGTGGCTGGAGCGTTACACAGGCCAAAAGGCATTACATTAAATTCAAAGAGACCATCTGGGGTTATGAATGCCGTTTTCCTCTTTGTCACTCGGATGCATGGGAATTTGCCAATATCCAGACCTGAGATCCACGGATGAGAAGTACGACGCAGAATGCAAACAATCAATGACGTCATCAATCCTGGGAAGCGGGTACACATCCTTCTTAGTAACGGAGTTGAGGCGTCTGTAGTCCACGCAGAATCGCCATGTACTGTCTTTCTTCCGGACAAGAATCACAGGGGCAGCCCAAGGGCTACATGATTCTTGGATGACCTTTTTTTTTAACATCTCTTGTACCTGTTCAGCAATGATCTTGCTCTCTGCAGATGACACACGGTACGGTTTCTGCCGGATAGGGTGAGCGGATCCTGTGTCGATCACGTGACGAGTCCGCGAATCGGGTACACTTGTTTGCTCTTCATTCTGTGCAAAGTCGAAAACAGTGGCATGCTTGGCAAGGAATTTGACCAAGGCTTGGCGTTTTTCTGATGACAGCGACTTGTTTATCATGCTTAGAAAGTTGGTTTCTGTATAGTGAGTTGCCCGAACAAGGTCTACACTCTGGTCGCTTAAAGACGCAAACAAACTGTTCACATTTTGTTCGAAGAGGGCGAGCCGCATTCCACTGGGCAGCATGACAGGTTCAGTAGAATAATTTAACACCCACAAAGCCGATCGCCCATTGCTGATGGAAAGAACGCAACGCGGCACGAGCACATTTTTTCTTGGCGCAATTAAGAGGAACCGGCTCCACAAGAACATCAAACGTGCCGGCGTCTGAGGCAGAGGTGTCAACGGGTACGTTCTTCATCGATTTGGGTGGCAAGAGGACGTCCTCAATAACGGTGATGGACCCTTGGCAGCGCTTGGAATCGTCAGTAAATGCCGACAGCAAAATTTCACCGGCGCCACAATCTACGGTGGCACCACAGTCTCGTAGAAAATCGATCCCCAAGATAATGTCATGTGTGGAGCTAGCCAGGACAGCAAATTCTACCTTGAACACCTTGTCGCCCAAAGTAACACTCACAACACACACGCCCATAGGGCTTAGCGTCTCCCCACTCACTGCACGAAATGTTGCACTGCTGTTCCAGCGAAACATCACTTTATGTCCTAGCCGCAGTTTAAAGTTAAAACTCATGACCGAAACAGCTGCTCCAGTGTCTATTAAAGCCATCGTAGGTAGTCCATCAACGAGAACGGGGACCTTATTTTGCGTCATAGAAACGGGTGAAGGCATAGGTGGACGTAGTGACAAATGTTCGGCGACCTCACCTCCATCGGCCGCACCACCTAGTTTCCCGGCGGTGGGGAAGTGACGCGGCGACCAGGAGACGGGGAACGGCGCCGGCGCGCAGTAGGGGGCGTCACGCTTCGTACAGAGGAGGGCGAGTCGCTGCGGTAGTTCTGGTGGAAATTGCGTCCGACGTGCGTGTCACTGCGGGCATTTTGCTGGAAGCCGTGGCCGACGTACGTGTCCCGCATTGAGCGCATACCACCGCGCCAGCTGTTTTGTCGAGGAGAAGGCGGTGGTCCCTCGTAGTGGCGCTGTGGTGCGCGACGTCTTTGAGCGCAGAATCGAGCCACATGTCCACGGAAACCGCAGTAGAAGCACACAGGGGCCTCACGCACGTCACCAACCCTTCCACGAGGCACCGTGTACCTGTGATCGTCCCACGAGGACACCATTGTAGGTGGTTGGATGAAGGCGTTCTGGGGACCACTGCGACGATGTAGGTTGTCGGTTGGTTGCTCCGGTGCTCCTGATAGGGGCACGTCGTACACCGTGGCATCAACGGCAGCACACATTGCGTCGTATGGCAGAGGGACATCACTGGCACGTGCCCTTGTCGTGGTGACAGCATCACGTCGTCCAAGTTCTTCGCGCACGATTTGTCTAATCGTTGCGGCAAGATCGCAGGGTGGTGTTGGTGTGACGTCGACACTTGCAACGGTAGTGACGTTGGCAAGTCTACCAAACTTGGGAGTAATGCGCCTAGCCTTCAGAGTCTCAAACGTGCGGCAGTGTTGAATTACGTCCGCTACAGACTCCAAGGTGTCCTTTCCGATGAGGAAATTGTAGACATCTTCAGCAATACCTTTGAGGAGATGCCCAACCTTGTCATCTTCCTTCATGCGTGGGTCTACAGACTTGCACAATTTCAAGATCTCCTCAATGTAAGTTGTGCAAGTCTCGCCGGGCACTTGAGCACGCTGCATTAAAGTTTGCTCAGCGCGCTTCTTCTTCATTTAAGGGTCCCCGAAGCAGCTCGCTATTTCCTTCTGAAACTCTTCCCACGTCGCTATTGTTTCTTCGTGGTTTTCGAACCACACCAACGCAGTTCCTTCAAGAAACAATCCGACGTTGGTCAGCCGGGAGGCCGAATCCCAATGGTTGTATCTACTCACACGATTGTAGTGTTTCAGCCATTCGTCGACGTCTTCTCCAACCTTACCAGAGAAGGTTCGTGGCACCAGGTGTTGGGGCCACGTAGCGCCAGACGAAGACCGCGTGTTGTCGCCGTCAGCAATCGGGTCCATAGAGAGGGGTGGTAGTCCGGCCAGTCGGCGGCTTCGGCGTAGCTCCAGATGTAGCGCTTCCGTGATCGTTCACCCGGGATTGCTCTGCTGTACCCAGCACGTCCACCAATACTGTTACGGTGAGATGCGTTTATTTACAAGAGATGATGGATGCGAGAGTCCAGGGATCGAGCAGATCACAGTTCGTGCCCTCCGTCGTTGTCCTCTTCTTCCATGCGTTCTCCCAGTATCGTAGCAATATTATCTACTTATTGAACTCAAAATTAACAACTAAGGTAATAATGAGGGTGTTATCGTGATTATAACATCAGCCAATGGTGGAACTGCCGACAATCGCGTCATATATTGCGGACTAATACATCATTTGTCGAGAGAAGAGGGAGCGATTTTCAGCTGACTTTGAGAATTTATTGTAAATTCCAGGCCGCTCGCTTCGCTATAATATTTGGCTCGCGTGTTCTCGAGAGCCTCGACTACTGATTGGCAGCACTTTTTGACCCTGCTCAAAAAGTGTTGCAGGGCCCCTTTAACGAGCGGGGCGACGACCTTTAAAGCCTTTTTGTTTCTTTGTTTTTGGTTCACATCAGTTTTCATACGTTTATGTAAGGGTTTGTTATCTGTGTGAGGCCACGTGTGGGTAAATATTTATGTTCTGCGCATGTGAATAAAAGTTTAGTTGAGAGTCGGCGCTTGTGTTTCGTGTCCTCTTCTTTGTGTGCATTCGTCTTCCCTGGTGGCACCGTTTCAGTAGTATGAATTCGTACCAACTTGCCCAGTTGTCAGTCCTAAACCTTTAAAGCGCGCCCCTCGCGCTTTTCGCGCCATCTTGCTGGTGACGAAGAAAGTACGCTAAAGTAAATGGTGTATATAAACAGCTCGCCGTTAGCATGCTGAAAGATGTACTTCTCGTGGCTTGTCCTCTAACGCCGCACGCTTCGGAACGAGAGGTCGCCCGTTCAATTCCGCGTTTCGGAAAAAAAATTTTCTTTGTGGCTTTTATATATATATATATATATATATATATATATATATATATATATATATATATATATATATATGTGTGTGTGTGTGTGCGTGTGTGCGTGTGTGTGTGTGTGTGTGCGCGCGCTTGTGTGTACAGCTACGGGCCCTGACGGTGACGGCAACACCGACGGCAAAAACCAGCCGAGAGTGTCCGTATAATTGCTGTCGCAATAAAATGCGGTACAGGCCACAACTCGCCTACCGCTTCGGATCACATGGACTCCCAGTATGAGTGGAATGTGCTGAATTTTTTGCTTGATCAACGTTTCTAGCGCAAACTTACAAAAAAGAACTGAAGACAGCGATGAAGGACGTACAAAACACATCAGCGCAACGGAACTTTTGCGCTAGTACGCCCTACTGGGTAAATTAAATAAGAAGATGTAGCTCGGTTTCCTAGATGAGGTCTAGGAGCGGTCTATGCAGTCCGCTGATGCATTTGAATTCAACGTCCACGGACCTTGTCGAAAATCAGGCGAAGTTCTGATATTTAAAGAGTACGCGAGAAAATATGCTCGGCATTTTAGTAAAATAAGTTGCACATTGATTAGACAAAGCACGCCTCGCTCGCACCATAAGTAAAAAACGATAAGCTTCGTTGACACTAGTGTCTTTTTGCAAGTTACTGCAGTACCGTACGGACATACCAATAAATTCTAAGCGCACAAACAGACGAGGACAAAAAACACGCATGAGACACAGGCGCTGGTCAAGTCATACCAACACGCCCAAACCACCGCAATTGTGAGGAACGGAAATACGCTACGGTATTACCGTGCCGCTCCTCATTTCTCACTTGTTGTGCTTTTGCAGCTCCTAATTCCAATGAAGGACATGCCGACACCACAAATGCTTCTTTCAAAAAGTACTATCGGGTTTTCACGCCCGATTGTTGCCTCTCAGCCTACGCCACCGAGCAAGCATTCTTGTTCAGGCGAAACTGCGCTCGCTCTGTCGTCCCAATAATGTCACGGAATCGGGCATAGCACTGACGCAACCTCTGTCATGAGATTCTGCTAGCGGAGAAGCAAAACGCGTGCTTCGCGCTCTCTGATGAAGCTCGCCGGTTCAAGGCCATTCGGTACCGATTCACCCCTTGCGCCGTATGCGCAAAGGGGTGTATATCTTGGGCCTCCTCACCGGCTCCCAATTCGGGAAACTAACGAGAGTAAAGGCGTCACATAAAGAAAAATCACACGCGTGAAATACTTCGTATAACGCCAGAACTATACCTTTTTCATATCGTGAACTCGATAGCTGAGATATCATTTGTTCCAACGAACGATGCGACTTCAGAATGCCATCATTTCGTATTTAGGTTGTTCTTATTCCTGCATTCCCTTCATACCATTGATGAATGGACACTGCTGAGAACCACTAATGGTATCGCTTCAGGCGATCGACGATCCTTAGGACGCTACACTCTAAATCAAATCCTGGCTAGACTCCACGCATGCAAGCAGGAAATCCAGTCAAATTTTGGCCGCCGATAGACCGTTCGTTAGGCGGCTCCATATGCGGCGCCAAGAGCAAGCGGCCCATTTCTACGGGGCCCCCTGAATAGGCGTGACGCAAGATAGGCAGGAATTTAAGTCAAATTTTTCCTGGCTACGTACGGCCTACACTTACGCGTGATGACAACGTTGCGGCGTCGGGAGTCGGTATTTCCTGTCTATGGGCGGCCTGTGGTTATGCGGCCCAAAAGCGGTCGCGGAAGAAAAATGAAATTACTCGGCCATATTAACGCTTCGTGAGCTGCAATTTAACCAGGGATCAATGTGACATATTAGAAGACAATTGATAATTCATTACCACACATACATGACAGAAACACACTTTGAATACACACAACCGGATTCGAACCTGGTACGCACGCATTGAAAGCGGACACGGTAACCACTACACCACAGCACCACCACGTTAGAGTGGAAATTTCACGGGGGTATATATCTACCAATCGCTCTGAGGTCCTTGCTTTGCCTTTTTGCGCTGCTGTTGTGCATTCGTGTTGTGTTACCATTTTCATTCGGTGAATATATAAGTTCCGGAGCCGGCAGAGCGTCATGAAAGCTGCTACATTTCGGTTGTGACTGAATTCTTCCGCTCGTAGTTGCCGCAGGAAAATAACATGACCTTCAGCGCGGATACCAAGCATCGTGCATACATTATTGTGTATGTAGTGAATGCACGGGGTGAGAAACACTCTTTACTCCTACCGCGCGCTGCACGCCGTGCGTTCTGTGCGGTTCAAAGACCACCCAATCTGCCAGCGTTACAGAGGCATTTCAGCGTGCCTACAATAAAGCGTATGTATTTTTTTTTTTGCAAGCTCACTGACGTACAATTTGTTCCATTCCGCCGCGAGCTCTATACGCGTCGTGAGCGTTTTGAAGCACATTCGAAGCAGCGCATGTCAATGCTCACGCCACATTGATAACACGCATACATTAATGAACAATGTATGCGTGTAATGCGCGGGCACAGCTCGCGTTATTCAGGCGAAAGCTGCGCACGTCATCTGACAGCGCTTATCCTGAAAGGTTTGAAAAGCACATTTGAAGACAGCATTTATCCCTACACGTTTCGTTGAACGAGTACATAACTGCGGCTCAGTACCAGTTTGACCGTCAGAGCCGAAGCTCTGACGACCTTCATCCCACTTTCTCAGGTTCAGTTGGAGGCCGTTTCAACCACCGTTTTGCCCTTGCCTACGTGTATTTGTCACTGGCACATTACCTTGTTCTCGAATATTGATCAGTTGTATACAGCACGGTCGCAGACTAGGCACTCTTATGTTAATAAACGTTCAGTCATCAGCTTTCATATGAAATTTCCAGTAAATATCAGAGGCAATGTGCACCATAAGACCACACACATTGTTTACAAACATTTCTCTTAAATAAAAAGAAGCTCTACTGAAAATGTATTTGAGCCTTTCGGCATTTCTGATTGCTCACCTTGTGCCTATATGCCTATATATACTCGTGAAAATAATTTTATGTGCAGGAGTGCTTGAGCAACTCTCATGGAGTTGAAAGATTGGCTCCACTAAAATACTTAAGTGCACATGCAAAGTACTGAAAGGAATTAGCACATCTGCAACTGTCGGCCTCACTTTCCTGGACTTTACTTATACAATCGATTTTTTTTTTCGGTTACACTCCAATAGACATTACTCACTGCAGCCTTCAGCGTATCTTCAACCAGTGCACTGTCTCTACTTCCCTGTCAAGTTTATCATTTTCCGAGCATTGTAGCACAAGATTTCTTGAATTGATTTGATTGACTATAAGCAGTGTACTATTAAATGAAATGTTTGTGCTGTATGCACTGCTTCTGTTCTTCAGTTTGCTTGCATGACATATTCATGTACTTCAATGAACACGTACAACAAACAATTTTATCGCAGTTTATTAAACCTCGAACAGTAAGAATCGTCACATTAACACAAAGACATGCACTTGCACGTACGGAGTCCCTTTCTGCACAGTGTACAAACTGAACAAGATCACATGTAGTATGACTTGTGCGCTATTATTCACGGGAGCAGAGCCATATCGCAGCAGTTCCCTAGAAAATGGCATGGCACTTAGTGACATTCATTTTGAAACATAAGCAAAATACAAACACTTTAAGGCACAGAATCTTGCCATACGCCAACACCAGAGTACTATGACTTGATCACTATTATTCACAAAAGTGGGACTGTCACAGCTTTTCCTTGAAAATATCACATCACTTCGTGACACACATTTTGTAATTGCCTCATATGGGCGTAATAAAAACACCTGAAGGCACAGAAAGCTTGCCGTGCGCCCATACTGAAAGACCAAGAGAATTAATAAACTCTCACCACTATCAAGACATGTGACTAAGGCAAAACTAGGTGCTGTGTCAACAAAACACTTATTGTGTTTATTCAACATCACACCTCTTGAAACTAAGGAAGGTAGTCTTCTAGAAAAGGCACGAGATCCAGCTGGCATCTTTTTACTATGGGTATACATGCCTAGAGGGGCCTAAGGTGCAAATTAGTGGCAACCTTACTTTCGAACATATCTTTTCGACCTGATAGCGCGACGAAGACTAGAAAAGTTGTGCTCCCAACATACACCCTAAAGCAGAACTGATGAAGCACTCTTTTTGAATCTTGTGCCTTCAACGAACGCATCAAGATTTCAAAAACTTAGAAAAAAATATATGTACTTCAGAGCATGATGACAAACTTCTTATCCAACAGGTGTTTTACAGACAAGACTCAGTTATGTTTCTAGAGGCAAAATTGTATCAGTCGGCATAAAAAAAGAAAAGGAAACAAAAGGCCACACAGGGCCACGACACAATGTTTTAGCACTCTTTTTCAGCTCACTCAGTTGTCCCATAAGCTAATACTCGGTGTTAGCAAGTTATAAGGTGGGCCAGAGCGAGCATCAAAATGTATTAACACTCTGCTCCCTCATGCAAGTTTTTTGCGTCTTAACACGACTTGGTATATTCTGTTAAATGAAAAAAAAATGGTCATCAAATCATATTACGTTAAAATATTTAGGGTACTCTTAACCATTCCAGTACCTTTATACAATTTTGGAATCTAGGACACTTATTCACAACTGCAAAATAAATAACAGAAGATGTCAGTGCCTATCTAATTCTTAACATAAATTGTATGTCGAGCTTGTCATACAAAAAGCCTTAGGCATAGCTCACACGACAGAGGGCAAAAGAGTGACGCATACACAGTGTAGCATGCGTGTAGCCTGCATCACTCTTTTGTCCTGCGTCATTTGCACAACATCTGAAAGCTAACTGAATGCTAGTTATGCCCTCTCGTAAGAATGCTGTCCTCCAATAAAGAAATAATATTCTTAAAATCAAACACTGCTTTGTGTAACACAGCACTAGAATGTACTAGAATAGGGGAGTGGTCGGAACGGCCGCATTACAGAAAGTGAAGCCCAAACCGGGTCAATCTACTTGTGGTGCTGCAATCAGCGGTGTGCAACTCTTAAACAACGACGTATTGCAGACTACCGAGCGCAATGCCACAAGCGGATGGACCCTGTTTCGGCTTCATTTTTAGAAGCTCGTTCCAACCACTACCCTGTTCTAGTACACTCTAACAGCACCTTGATAGCGAACACTGAAAAATGTAACAAGTTGCGCATCCAGCTACACTTTAACTGACGCAAAATGTGCAGAAGCTTGCTGTTTGCCCAGCACAGGGGAAACTTGTCCGCCTTGACCACAACACTCTGAAGCAGTCCCAGAGTTTGTCCAAATGCCGAGGGGTAGCTCAATGCGTCATCTGTTTTGGCAACTGCGGTTGACCTCGTGGGAGCCACAAGTGTCTCAGTACAAGTACTAGACCTTGCATCAGTTGTCAAGGTAGCTGCAGATTGTAGAGAGGTGAATTCCGTATCAGGTGTTTCACATGGTCCTTGCAAGCTTTGATCTGTGCCTGTCATTTGATGAACGGCATCTCCTGCGTGGTTAAAAGATAAGTAAGAACAGCCTGCACTGCTGATTGTACCAGTAAAAAATGTGAACATCAAAACCGATTCACAAACAGTGTACAGTACTCACGAATTCTAACACGAAATCAAATTTTTTAGTATAATGAGTGGTATGCGCAATTTCTCAAGATAACCACGTCCTGTCGCGACGAATCTGGCCTCTAAGGATAACATGGGCTCTGATCAACGCATTCGAGTCGAAATTACGCCCAAATGGCCTGCAGTGAAAGACAGTGGAAACAAAAATGTGTGCGTTACTTAGCCCTAATTGTCCTGTTTCAATCTGTGAGTACTCTACATGAGAGACAAGCTTGAATTTATATTACTCACTGCAAGCCCTACACATACCATGCCTATTAGTGAACATTTTTAGAGCTATAGATGATCTGCATTAACTACACGTGAGAAGAGTAGGTGAAGAAGCTAGTATGGAACATGACGCTTTATTGTTTCAACCAAATGCCTTAAGGACGACATAAAGGAACAGGTTGATTGTAGCAATTCCTGCATGCTTGATCTGTTGTCATAAATAACCAGCACTTATAGTTGTCTCGTTCGTGCTGTCCATAATGCACTTTCTAGATACCCTGGTCTTGATCCTTAGCGCTATGACACTTCTCACGTTTTGAAAGAACTAACTGCGTTCATGAAATCAAGTATCAGCAGTGCGCTGGCGACAAGTTGACAACCCAGAGATGCAGCAGTAACTTATGATATCAACGCCATTTTTACAAATTTGTATTGGCACCCACCGGTATGCTATGCTGCGAAGCAGGCATTACGAAGCTGCTGGTGCTAGCCCCTCCAGTGGCAGTACACTCGTATTGTTTGAGCAACACCTGCACAGTGATAAATGCATTTGCATCTCAGTGACTCATTGCTTCCTGAAACTGTGGTAACTGTAAATCATACAATAGGTAATTTTAGACAACCTGGTTAAAACATGCATTTATGAGCTATTCAAACAGGCATTATTATTAATGACCGAGACCTCTCTCATGCTAACGAGATATACTCTGTGATAAGTAAGAGCTGAGCGAGAAGAATAGAATTTAGGTTAGGTTAGTTCGTTCATAATAAGAAATTCACACTGCAGAGCTTCTCAAGTGCAGTGCTCACAAACTAAGACAGCCAACAAAAAAAATCAGTTTTCGTTAAAGAAAACAGGCACAGCAGCAGTCAGCTGCAGGCCCTTAGCCAGGGGGGGGGGGGTGAGAGGGGCCTAGGGGCCCGCCCCCCCCCCCCCGACATTCTGGTGAAGTATGTGTTTTACCAAAAATAAATAATAAAAATCTGTGTTTTTCTCAAAAAGGCAAGGCTTTCCAGCAAGTGCCACCCCCCCCGAAAAAAATTCCTGGCTACGGGCCTGGTCAGCTGTATGTTCCTACTCTGGCAGCTCAATGGCTTGATGCATCACATCATAAGGGGGGGGGGGGGTGCCTAGTTCCCCCTCCCTCAAAATTTTGTAGGAGGGGGAACTAGTGTTTTACTCAAAATACAAATGAAAATAGCTACTTTTCTCATACAGTCAAGGCCTTCAGGAAATGTCCCCCCCCCCGGCATGCCACAATTAGGTCACGAAACAAATGCAAGCCATGAACTGAGTAAACTGAAAACAAACTTGTCACAATGTATGTACACATGATAAGATGACTGGTTGTTAAATATTGTATTCCGAGAAAAAGCGCATCTACGATGGGATATAACGAAGATGACACACAAAGCATGTAAATTTGGGAGTAGTTACTGCTCCGCTTAATGTTCTGCCGCCAGTACAACACGGTCATATGTATACACATAGCTGGCGATATGTGCCCCCCTCCTCCTCTCTCTCTCTCTTTTTTTTTGTCCACTCTGAAAATTGCATCCTGCACATGCATTAGCAGATATCACGGCAGCATCAGAAAGACAAAAAAGCCCACTTACCAATTCGAACATGTTGTACTGGACTGTGGCCGCAGTACGCACACCAACCGGCCTGGTATGTTGCGGCAGGCTCATTGTTCACGGCGCGGCAAAATCCGTCGCACTCACATTGCGGTGTGTTACATTGCCCTCGACACACACCGTTCATATCCGTTGATGAAAACATATTACACAGCGGCAGGCGCACAGCGCGCAGTCGACGCAGTTGAGCGCTTTCCAAGCAGCTACGTTGAGGAACAGGTGAAAGTTATCGTTACCGAACTCCGGCCAGCCCGTCTCGTGATGGCGCGGCCGCGCGGCTAAGGGCCCGCTCACGCTAGCAGCAAGCCTGCCGCAACGGCGCGGTGCCGCAGAACGTCCGCCGTCGCCGCACGCGCGAGAGCTGTCCTACTTGCACGGCAAGCTTCGCCGGCGAGCCTCCGAAAAACATGGCCGCACTGCCAAAAGCGGTTGTCGTCCACCTCGAATCTATCAAGTGGCCACCGTGCGCTCTGTAGCGTGTAAGCTTCGAACTGATGCTTTCATTTGATTTAGATTCATGTCCTTAAGCTTCGACAGCAAAGTATTCGTTCCAATTCGGCCCCATTTTTGAGAGCCGTACTCAAATAATCGATGCTGTAGGCTTAGCGAGTCGAGATGGGCGCGTCGGAATGCTCGGAGGACATAGATTCCGCGTTTGTTAGTTGTTTCTAATCCTCCATAGCTGGCGCCACTTGACCTGGCGCCAGCTTGGGGATTGTACGCGACGCTTTTTTTGATGCTGGACAGACTAAAAGGCTCTATTGACTGCCGGAAGCATGCCTGGCAACGACACGGACGACATCCGCACTTCTAGCGTGAAAAACGAGCAGTAAAAAAAGCAAGCAGCTCGAAGCGTCCGGCTATAACCACCATAGTCCGGCGGCAGACGCAGACGACGGGGAAAGCCGAAAGCAGACGACGCGGTGCGCCGTAGTCATGGCAACCGCTCCTCCGTCGCTGATTGGCCACGTCGCTCTGCGGCAGACGGCGGACGGCAAGAAAATGGGTCTCGGACCTATTCGTCCAACGGCAAAGAACGGCTGACGTGCGCGAACAAAATCGCTTGCGCACGGCAGCCTGAGAACGTCAAACGGCAAACGGCGAGCTGCCGTGCCGCTAGCGTGAGCGGGCCCTAACACGAAACTTATCAGCTTCCGCTGTTCTCGCCTCTCTTTTTTTTTTTTTCCATCACGCGCGCGCCCCGGCGATCATGTGATCATGTCGCGGTGCGCGCGTCTCAATTTTTCTTCCCTTTTTTTTCGTTCGCGCGCATGGCGCATGCGTGGTGCAGTAGTTTTCGACGCTTCGCCGGCGTCGCCGCGTCCTGTCGCTTCTCTCTCGCGCGCATCGGCTTGTGGGGCCGTATACGGAGTTCGGCCGCTTAACAGCGAGGCCGCGTAAAGAGAGCAACGTATATTTCTCTTCGCCGGGCTGTCCATAGCCGTGATGATAAACAGTACGTAGAAGGATGCCGCCTATATCGAGGCTATTATCCAGGACCGTACTGAGAGTGTACTAAAAAATGAAATGCATTGAATGCACTTCGCATGTTTCTGCACCCAGTGGGGCACTTTTCGAGCTCGCCATAATGCCGCCATCTCTCTGTGTCACTCTCCGATAAGTGCTTCTCGCAAACGTAGTCAGTATAGTCGTGAGGTCTCGATCTTTTCTTGGTATTGCGCGAGGGTACACTCTTTAAAAAATGTTTGGAAAAAGCTTGTAACCACGAGCAAATAGTTAGTAACAGCAGCAGTTACTAGCTTTCTTGGACCATTACTAACTTTTTGCTACCTTTTTACTACCTACGTTAGCAGACACTTAAAAGTTGCAACGGTTACTACCGCTTGCGTACCGTTACTAACTCTTTGCCATGCACGTGTTAAAATAACTTGTTAAACGAATCTTAGAAGTTATTATCACGGGGATCAATTCAACTTCACTCAGGCGATATTAGTAAGCTTAGTACCCCGTCTTGGATCTGGTATATTAGGGCATGCTGAGACAATATTACTCAAAATAGACAAAACATATTGATCGTCTTAGTATGCTTGATTAAAAGTCCTACGCTACGTTACCTCGCTCACCTAATAAAATTGTACGCTATATAAATATAGGCGCATAACTTAAGCTATTTATCCTAAAGTCTAGCTGCTCACCGGCACCAGCTGCATACCCCAGAGGTAGGACTATATATACTCCTGGTACCGCTTATTAATAATAAGAGTTGCGTAGCCTTGTCGTTGTGTATGTGTGCTGTTCTGATTCATGACATACTGTGCATAATTACCTAATGATCAGGGGCGTAGCCACGTTATGGCACACCGGGCCCGTGCCCCCCCCCCCGAAAGTTTTTTTTGCCATAGCATACAGAGCAGAAAATGACACTCGACCACATCTGCCTGCTCGTCCCCACTACAGATCAAGAAGGTGCCCCCCCCCCGAAAAAAATCTCTGCCTACGCCCCTGCTAATGATATATTGCCGTTTTGCGTTTTGATGCTAGGAATTTGACCGTTATAAAAACAAGAGACTCGTGCGATGAAAGGATCACGGTTACCAATTTTTTTGGTCGTAAGCGTTACTACCTTTCCTTACACGGTAGTAAGCGTTACTACCGTCTAAGTGCGGCACTTAGACGACGCTTAGACACTTCGACCTTAGGAGTTCCCTGTCGTTGATTTCGTTACTGCAGCAGACATTACATGTGCGCGGCATTTTGTCTAAATTGCAGTTAAAGCGTGTTTCGCGAGCCAGCAAAGCCCGCGCAGCAATGTGCGATAATGACACTAGCCTTCAGATGGAACCGCGTGAGCGGAGCGCAGCAGGGTTGCCGTTGGGCAGGTTTTAAAAGGAGCCAGAGTCCAAGCTAAAAGTAGCCAAAAGTAGCTATGCCATATAATCTTAGCGCCAAATTTGTAGCCAAATAGAACACGTGATATTATGAACAGCGTTTCTTTTATTATTAAACAATAAATAATATTCTAAATCAGCACAACAGTAAAGAGCACAAAATTCCTTCCTTTCTGCTTCGTCTTCAAGCCAAGGCACATTGGAAATAAATAAATAAAAGACGCCAGGCCTGCGCTGAAACCGCAGCAATTTTTTTCAGTCACAGCGAAAGCTGGAGGAGCGGCGTTTCTAGATCCCGTTGTAAGCTCTCTTGGGGCTACATTACAAGTGCACTAGAAAGGTACCCACTACGCCATAAATCACAATTTTTATGAAGTTGGGAAGCACCTACTAAGTCATTATTCATAATTCTGCGGAGAAGCGAGGCACCAGCTCCACGTCTGTAAGGCATTATGTGCACTTTGTTGACGCGACGACTGATGACGATGAAGAATTATGGCTCAGCCCTTTGTAATGGGTTCGAAGCTTTAAACGGCCCACCAGTTATGTAATTTGCATTGGGTGACGCCCGGTTGATATTTCCCTCTCCCGTCATGCTGTATAACATACGGAGGCGCGTTCACATGGATTAAAATCGAGAGAGACGGGGTGGGAAATCCTGAGAAGGTAAAAGAGAGACGAAGAACTTTACTGAGACCCCAAGTAAATGGATCATGCGCTTATGGGCTTCTTTAGCAACCTATACAAGTGCACTTGCGAGGAACCCACTACGCTCTAAATCATTGTAATGCAGAGATTACACAGAAATACTGAGACCCCGAGGAAATGGATCATCCGCTTATGGGCTTCCTTGGCAACCAATACAAGTGCACTTGCGAGGAACCCACTACGCTTTAAATAACTGTAATTTATCTGAGAAAGTGAAGTGGACCCGAGGAAATGGATCATGCGCTTATGGGCTTCCTTGGCAACCACTACAAGTGCACTTGCGAGGAACCCACTACGCTATAAATCATTGTAATGTTTGAGAAGTAGGGCAGCAGGCACTGGGCCATTTTTCGTCATTCTACGAAGAGCCGTGTTACCTGCTAAACGCCTGTAAGGCATTATGCGCACTTTGTTGATGCTGTGCCTGACGACGATGAAGAATTAAGGCAGAAAAAGAGTGTTCCTTTGTAATGGCCATGTTGGAAGCATTCAACAACCTACTCATTGCGCAATTAGCATTGTGTGACGCCTGGTTACAGAATTCGCGTTGTGCGAAGAGTTGCGCGACGCTTGCTGCTTATTTTAGTCTTCTACCACGCTATATTGCATATGCTAATGTGGTTCCTTCCCGACTGAAGGCCTGTATAGCACCTTTTTGCACAGCAGTTTCAATTAATATTGCAACGGCATGGCTCAGAGGTTGAATACTGGGCTCCACGCCGAGGGCCCTGGTTCGAACCTCGTTCCATCCTGGAATTGTTTTCTTATTTCGTTTTTTTAACACGAAAGTGTTTTATGCCGGGGTCCACCAAGACTTCACTGACGTATTTCCGTCACGGATATGACGTTCTTAAAATGTACACGAACATAATACAAAGAAAAAAACCAGAAGAAGAGGCTCCACAAACATGGAAAATTTGGGAAACGAACCCACGACCTCTCGGTCTGCGACGATAGATCGCCGAGCGTTTAACCCATTGCGCCACAAACGCATTTGCGGAGTGCTACACAGACGCGCCTTATATATCTAACACTCCTTCGTGTACCTGCGCTCTTGCTCTCAACTAATGGGGCGGTGCCGCCGCCTAAGAGCAGAAAAGAGAAGTTCTGCGTTATGACACTAACGCGCACCGACAGTGAACGATTCGGTGGTCGCAGCACTACGACGCCTTGATGCCAGCATTCCAAGGGACGCTGGCATCAAGAAGCACTACCAACGCCACCTAGGTGGCGTTCGCCCTACTCATCACAGCGGAGCGTGGCCTCCGCAATTAGCTCTGAAAATGTTTCTGAAGTTGATCGCGGAGGCTGCAATTGCGACGCGCTATACGCACCGATTTGACTCGGTGACGATTCAGTTACGTGCTTCGTCTTTCGCGTTTTCCCCGTGCTAGCGTGTGCAGCGTAGTGCAGGGACGTACTAGCTTCCACCCTCTCTGCCTTATACACCAACGGTGTTTGTCCGCTGTCTACTGATACGAGTGTAATGGCACCGACTACGAGAACTGCGGCATTAAGCGCCGTCGAAAGACAACGACGTCGGCGAGCTAACGTCGCGCAAGTGAGTTTCGTGCAGCGATGGCGCGGCACACGCAAAATAAGCAGGGAGAGCGGGAGGCCTTCGCGCGTTCAAGGCTCAAGCTGAGAACTCTGCCTCTCGCTTTCCAGAAGTTGACCGCATCGCGACCCAACTGGCTGCCATACACACCCCTTTTGTTTTGTTTCATGGGGTGGTTGCCGAACCAAGACCGAAATGATCGTACCTTCGCCGAAGCGACCCGCCAGCGGGACGCCGCTCGACAATACGACGCAAGATGCCCAGCACACCCACAGGATGGTCCACGACCCGCAAATCATGCACCCTTCGCTGCAGCGGACCGCGAGTTCACCAAACGATTCAGTGACAACCCGTTCGGTTTCGCCTGCACGGTTTGCGAACGCCTGTGGTTCACGTGTGATTTGCGCGATGCTCCGGCGCGTGCAATGAAGTGTCTCCGGACAATGTATCCTTTGCAACTTCCTGGTCGCGAGTCTTTCCAAGACTTCCGCTTATGTGCCAACTGTTGGGGGCGGGAGTGGGGGATGCACTTTCGTGTTCTATACCGATTCCTATATTAGAGGGATCAGCCACATTTTTTTTAATCTTATTTCGAGCGATACTGGTTACGGACACCAGCGGCGGCGGCGGCGGCGGCGGCGGCGCCAAAAACGGCCGGTGAAATAATCCCATAACAGCTTTCGCTGTAAAATTATTTAATGGTTAGTCCGCGTGCACGTTGCTTATCTGGGATAGATCGAGTTCTTTCCAGAGTAATTTTGGCACATTCTATCTAACAACTCATTAGGAACGACAAACGTTGACGCAGTTTTTCCTTGAAGTCGCAAACCAAACTTGATTCGTAGAATCGCCATGAGCAAGTCCAGCTTCATTTTGTTGCGGATATCAGTTTTGGTCACGTTTACACAAGAGAATACGCGCTCGGCATCGGCATTATAAACTGGAAGTGTCAAAATTCTCAGTGCACCCAGCGCCAAGTGCGGAAAAGGGCATTCACCAGAAATGCCCTTGTAAGATGCCGCTGCGTGCCAAAATGTCAAAGATGATGTGTGATCAAGTGCACCGCAAATTTTCTGAAGCTGCCGTATTTCTGACTCCAGCTCGATCGAGGAACATTCGAAAAAATGCGCCGGCAGCTTCAGTATGCTTTCACGGCTCTTCGTGCTGTCTATGTCATGCGGATTGACGGCATGCAGCCTCCGTAGTGCAGAGGAAGCATTTGGAAGCCGCTGCTAGAGTTGTATCGCCATTTGCCGCAAGAGCTGGAAGCAGCGCTCTCTCACGACCCATTGGTATTCTACAGAGACTAGTGAAAGCTCTTCTCTCAAGACGTCACCTAAGTCCGCTACCTCTGGTTGCAGGAATATAGACTTCATCTTCACCAGGTGTAGCGATAGCAGACTCGCTGTTGAGTTGTGCCTCAAAACTGATGGGTGCAAAATTCCTCACAGAACTTCCAAATACAAGTTTTCAAGCTCTTGAAAGACGACCAATGGGTCGGCTGCGTTTGTCTGGAACATTTTGTTCACCCGTCTCACGCTATGTAGGACTGGGGTAAGAAACACAAGGTAAGCATGATTCCTTCTGTCCCCGTACATCTCTCGCGAAATGCGCACGTTGTAGCTACGCTCTTCTGCTTTTTCGAAAAACTGTTTGAGTACCTGATACTGCCCCGAAATTCTTTCGATACAGTCAGCAATAGCAAGCCATCTTGTCTGCGAAAGAGATAAAAGTTTTGGCGGCGGCTCTGCACTTTCATCGTCCACTGACAGACTGGCATAAAGTCTCTTATAAGCACCTTGCCGGCAGCTGCTGTGCGCAAAGAAGCTGTGCGTTTCTCCCACCAAGTGCTCGACAGCAGAGGGAATCGCTTCCATCGATTTGGACGCCACAAGGTCCAGGCTGTGGCCAGCGCATTTTACCAAGACCAATTCATTGTTGTCCTCACGAAGACGACTGAAGAGGGAATTGTGGTTGCCACTCATGGAATTTGCACCATCGGTACAGAGTCCGAGACAGGTCTTTGGCAGGCCGTGCTTGTCCAAAGTCTTCATTACGGTGACGTGAAGTTTTTGCGCCGTTCCGTCAGACAGCTCTACGAGATCAAGCAGCGTGGTTGCAATCTTGTTTTCTGCTGAATTCAGAAATCGCACCACAATGCACAGTTGCTTCGTCGTGGATATATCAGTTGATTCATCTACAATAAGGGAATAGCTGGAGCCTTTCAGTTGTTTGCCCATGCTTTCCGTGAAATATGGGAAAAGGACGTTTGTAATTATAGCCTTTGCCTCTGGCAGGGTCTCCCCACCTGTTGCTAGGATTCTCGGAGGTAGGACCATCACTCCACACGAGATCATTTGGTTCCCGGCCCATATGGACTCCACGATCAGCGGCATCACCAACTCCAACGAATTGGCCCACGCCCGGGCGCGAGGACTTGCCTTCCGCGCGGGACTTCACGGCCCTGGCACGTTGGACCGCTCCGCCCCGCCCGGGCCCGATCCTCTGGATGGGGGTGCGGCTGATCGAGGGTCGCGGGACGTTCTAGCGACATTTAACAACGAAGTCACTTCACATTATCGTTTGAGTCGTAGGGTCTTTCCTCCACCCCATTCGCATCTTACCAGAGGACAAGAAGTCACGCTCAGACTACTACAGACAGGGGTTTACCCTTGCCCAGCTAATGTATCTATTTATATGGATATATCTCCTGACTACCCGGACTGTGGGTGTGTGTGTACATTTGAGCACATGATGTGGGACGGCCCCCACATACCCAAGGAACTCAAGGCGCAAATCATCCCAAGACAAGGGTTTTATTCCGCCATCAAAAGTACGGATCGTCACCGTCAGCTTCGGGCAATCCAAGGGGCCCACGACGCCGCAGGCAGGGACTCCCTGCCTGTTCCAACGTGGGAGCGGCCCGCAGGGGCGCCGGGGTAAGAGCCGGCTCTCCTCCCTCGCTGTACAATAAAGTTATCTATCTATCTATCGTTCTGTGCAGGTCGAAATCCTTGAATTCGGAATGGAGAATCTCGCCAAGCTCATCTACAGACGTCTGCACGGCAATGTACAAGGCAATTCTTAACTCTCGGCGAGCTTTTTCATAGTTTGCTTGACCAGAAGAGGCTAGAAGCTGCAGCAATTCTCCTTGCGTACTTGGGATTACTGCGGACTCGCGATGTTTCTTGGTTTCGGCGTGCTTGAGCAGATCACTTTAGTGGAGTCGAATGTTGCAATTGCAGTATTTGCCGTGGACGGCCGTTCCATTGTCACAAGATGAAGCCCAGCCTGTAACACGTGATAATAAAAATACCTATGAGGCGCGATGCGAAAATAAAGGCCTGAGGTATAGTTTTCATTTACCTTACCCCTCAGTTTCTTGTCCTTTCGCCATTCTTCTCGGAAGGTGCGCTTCGCGTTTGCGTGTTCTCCCATGACAGATGGTGGTCTCCGCACGCTGGAAGTGCAAAGCAGAAGCTCTGCTAGCTACACAAGTGTTTTCGCGCCGGTATCGTGCTTCTCGTGTCCTAGCGATACACCGCGCTACACTGCCCACGTGGCTGCGCCTTAGCGCATGACTTCGGGCGCGCGACGGGGAAAGTACGTTAGATGCGCGTTGTGTTCATCAGATGGCGCGCAGCGTCAGTAGTGAGTGTCTGTAGAGGAATTGATTTCTTGGTTAAATTAAACTGAATTAACTGTTTATTACTAAGTATACATGACTGCGTTGTACGAGGCCCCACGAGCGCGTCTCGTCCCTCGGAAGCGTCTGCTGTTCTCCTGTGACCCCGGGTGGAACTCGAGACGATGTTTACATTGACCGCGCCCTCCGGCGGCACACCAGGGTTGCTCGTGGTTGCCAGACATTGGCAGTGAAACCGAAACCGAAACTGTTCCTACACCACTCCCCCTCCTCGTATAGGAAGAGGCCCGCATATTACACAAGTATGTCGGCGGCAGAAGAAGCATGTCAATTATGTCCCAAATCGCATAGGTTGACGTACAGTTCTTCCGGAACGTGTGGTGCAGGGATGGCTGATTCTCGAATGTGGCTCAGTGGCGGTGTCGTTCAGCGGTTGCTCCATGTGCGCCGGTTTTTAGTCTGTCACGGAGATGACTTCGGATCGTCCACGAATTCAATCGTGAAAGTTTTCGGGCTGCGACGAAGTACTCTGAATGGGCCGTCGTATGGTGGCTGGAGTGGTTTTCTCACCGCGTCACGGCGCGGAAACGTGGGTGCAGTTATCTAGGTCTTTAGACATGTACACATGAGTAGCCTGCTTTGCGCGAGTCGGTGTGGGACGGAGGCTGGTCCATCATTGTTCGCAAGCGTGACACGTACTGTAGAGAATCGGGCAAGAACCTCATTTTGTTTGCTTCTACAAACTGACCAGGGAGGCGAAGGTTGTTCCGTAGAGCAACTCAGCGCTGGTGCACTTCAAGTCACTTTTGAGTGTTGTGCGCATGCCGAGGAGCACAAGTGGGAGCACTTCGGTCCAACGGGAAGGTTCGCCGTACGCAGTTATGGAAGATTTAAGCTGTCGGTGCATTCGCTCCACCATTCCGTTAGCTGCTGGATGATAAGCTGTTGTGCGGATACGATGTGTGCCAAGGATAGCGAGAAGTTCCTTGAAGAGGGAAGACTCAAACTGGCGTCCACGATCAGTTGTGATGATGGATGGTGTTCCGAAGCGTGCAATCCATGTCCGCAGGAATGCCTTAGCAACAGTCTCAGCGGACATATCTCGCATAGGAACGGCTTCTGGCCAGCGAGTGAAGCGGTCGACACATGTAAGAATGTCGCAGCATTCTTGGGAAGGTGGCAAGGGACCACAATGTCAATATGGACTTCTCTGAACCGTGCGTCTGGAGGAAGAAATGTTGACAGTGGAGTGACAGTGTGGCGCTGTATCTTCGATCGTTGACACTGAGTACACGTACGCGACCAATCTCGAACGTCTTTGTTCATATCCCGGCCACAGGTATCGCGTTGTCACAAGTGCTTGCGTTGCACGGATTCCCGGGTGCGACAATGAGTGCAGAGAGTCAAAGACGCACGGCGAAACGATTTTGGTACAAATGGGCGTGGTGTGCCAGTGGACATGTCACATGCGAGTAGTTCTGTGCAGGTTTGCAATGGCACATCTTGAATACCAGATTGAATGAAGAATTTCTTAGCTCTCGGAGCTCATTGTCTTCCCTTTGTGCTAATGCCATTTTGTCAAAATCGACGGAAGTTGAAAGCAAAGTGACACTGCTTATGTGGGAACGCGAGAGTGCGTCAGCTGCGGCGTTCGCAGAGCCAGCGACATGGCGAATATCAGTACAGAATTCCGAAAAAATGCCAGTTGTCGAATTTCTCTCGGTGACAGTCCATCCGATCGAGTGGTGAAGGCGTGAGTCAGTGGCTTGTGGTCAGTGAGAATATAGAATGACCTGCCTTCCAGGAAGTGGCGGAAATATTTCACTGCCAAATAAATAGCGAGTAACTCACGTCCGTATGTGCTGTACCGGGTTTGTGCAGGGGACAGTGTTTTTGAAAAGAATGCGAGAGGCTTCCATTCGTCACCGATGCATTGCTGCAGTATAGCACCCACGCCGTTGCTAGAGGCGTCTACCATGAGGCGAGTTGGTGCGTCTGGCTGCGGGTGAGTTAGGAGAGCTGCCGTCGCGAGGTCAGATTTGATTATGTCGAAGGCGGCACGAGCGTCGTCCGTCCACTCTAGTGGTGCAGTGCCTGGTCCAGGGGTTGAGAGGAGATCATTTAATGGCTTCAGTGTGTGCGCACAAGCTGGTATGAAAGCGTCGATGCAAGTTAACTAGGCCGAGGAATTGCCGAAGTTTTCGCTTGTTTTCAGGCAATGAAAAATTTTCAATAGCTGAACTTTGTCATTCAGGGGTTTTATACCGTCACATGTGAGGCGATGTCCCAAAAGTCAATCTCTGGTACTCCGAAGAGGCACTTATCCGGGTTGATGATGATTCCATATTCGTCCAGACGCGAAAGTAGTTGCCGCAAATGGGTAGCATGTTGTTCGGGCGAAACGCTGGCAACCAGGATGTCGTCGACGTATGCATAGCAGAAATCCAAGCCTCGGGTCACCTCGTCGATGAACCGCTGGAAAGTTTGCGATGCATTACGCAGTCCAAATGGCATTCTGGTGTATTCGAATAAGCCAAAGGGTGTTGTGACTGCTGTTTTTGGGATGTCTGCCTCTTCAACTGGGATCTGATGGTATGCTCTTATGAGGTCAATTTTAGAGAAAATAGTGGCGCCGTGCAGTGTTCCAACAAGTCATGCAAATGAGGAATCGGATAGCGGTCCGGTTGCGTCACTTTGTTGAGGGAACGGTAGTCGCCACATGGACGCCAGTCACCTGGAGTAGATTTTGGACTAAGTGGAGTGGTGATGACCAAGGGCTGGAGGATGGGCGCACAATACCCAGTTCGAGCATATGCTCAAATTCCCGTCGAGCAATGCTCAGCTTCTCAGGCGGCAAGCGGCGAGGACGGGTGTGCACTGGTGGTCCTGTTGTCATAATGTGATGCGTCACGCTGTGCTTGACCGGGCATGTTGTGTTCACAGAAGACGTGATGAAAGGAAAGTCCGTCAACAAGTCTGTGAAGTAGGGGTTGGAATTTGGTACCTCTGGTCGAAGCAGCGTTGATGTCATCATTTCCATGCATGCCGTGATGCCGTGAATGCTTAAGTGTGTTGTGGCATCTCGTAGACGGCAATTCTTCATGTCCACAAGAAGACCGAAGTGGCGAAGAAAGTCAGCTCCGACGATCGCATGCTTCACGTCGGCCACCCAGAATATCCAACGAAAGGTTCGGCGCAGCCCGAAGTCCATCGTTAGGGAGCGCTGGCCGAACGTTGCAATTCGCGTGGCGTCACGGCTTGCAGATTGTATGTTGGTTGGCCTTGCCGATCTGCACGCGTCGCCGGAACCGCACTGACCTCAGCACCTGTGTCCACCAGGAAGCGGGTTTTTGAAACTTTGTCCACCACATAAAATAAACGGGATTCAGGTTGGCCGGATAGCTGAGACAAATTCTTTGGCGTAGTCAACGAGTTATCGGGTTTAGACGCGGGCTGCTTACCAAATGAAAATTGAACTTTTTTGGATTTCTTGATATTACTTGACTGTTGGAGTTGCTCGATACTGTCGGAAGGAGATGATAAGCGGCATGCCGTTGGGCCTGGCGCACCAGCCGCATTTAGTGCGTGGCCGGCACGTTTCCCTGGTGGGCACAAGGTGACACGCACTTGGTTGCATTATCCCCAAAGCGATGATGGTACCAGCAGATGCGTCCAGTATCAGAAGAGCGAGACGATGCGCGATTGCGTGAAGTGGAGCGGGATCGTCTTTCTACCTGGATTTTCAATGCCTCTAGAGACTGTGCAATCCGCTGGACCTCCTGCTTGAGCGACTGTAACTCCGCAGAACAATTTCCAGTCGACGTAACGGGAGAAACTTCACTCGCTTTTACGCCTTCAAAAGCGGAGATCGCCGGTGTCGCTACCTCCAACACCCTGTCAGCGAGAGCGGCGAGGTCATCGAGGGGCAAGTCGCCAGCCGCTGCAAGAACCATGCAAACATTTGCAGGGAGGCGTTGGAGAAACAGTTGGCGGAGGAGGGAGTCGTCCATCTTCGACGCCTTCTCTCCCAGGAGCTGGCGCATGCCACGAAGCAACTGCGATGGTTTGCGGTCCCCCAGGTCTTGGGCTGTTAGGAGCTGTTGCAGACGCTTCTGCTCGGAGAGGGTGGTGCGGCGGATGAGCTCGCGTTTCAACGCGTCGTATGGCTGCTCGGTCGGAGGGGCGAGGATGATATCGCGCACCTCGGCTGCTTCGGTTGGCGTTAGGGCCGCAATAACGTGATGGAATTTTGTTTCCTGAGACACAATTCTTCTTGTAGTAAACTGGGCCTCGACTTGAGCGAACCAAAGAGCAGGGTCTGCAGGCCAGAAACACGGAAGTTTGAGTGCAACTGCTGAGACGGCGGCAGGATATTGCGGGGCTTCGTGGGTTCTCTCCGTCTGGGTAGCGTCGTTGGTCGCCATTGCGCTCACCGTTGATGTTTTTGCAAGGAACTGGTCAGATGTACAGGACTCTTGAGGGTTGAAACACTCGCTGTTCTAACTCCGGGTCACCAATTATGTAGAGGAATTGATTTCTTGGTTAAATTAAACTGAATTAACTGTTTATTACTAAGTATACATGACTGCGTTGTACGAGGCCCCACGAGCGCGTCTCGTCCCTCGGAAGCGTCTGCTGTTCTCCTGTGACCCCGGGTGGAACTCGAGACGATGTTTACATTGACCGCGCCCTCCGGCGGCACACCAGGGTTGCTCGTGGTTGCCAGACATTGGCAGTGAAACCGAAACCGAAACTGTTCCTACATGTCTTTAGCAGTGTCACGAGCGTGTAGCAGCGTGAGCGTGCTAGCCACGCGCGGGTTGCCTACATGCGCGCGACCTCCTCACTCCGTTTTTTCAGCCATGCCGCGCGTAGGGATCTCGTACGCGCGCCAACCCACTTGCCTGAGGGACGCGCGTGCGCGCATGAGCCAAGACGACACCAAAGCTTGGAATCAATGGGTCGTCTTTATGCTTGCTTGCTATTATATATGCAATTCATTTTTAGAAATTGGCTAGTAAATGCGCCAAAATAGAACTTCAAAGTAGCCAGAAAGTAGCCAAGGAGCCAACCTACAATTTTCATCGCCAGACGGGGTAGTAAAGTAGCCACTTTGGCGCAAAGTAGCCACCAACGGCAGCCCTGGAGCGCAGCCCGGCGAAAACAACTTTTGAACGACCCGCTACACTTGCCTAGCAGGAGCCGATTTCGCGTGGATCCTCATGAGCCGTGCTGCGCATGCGCGAGGATCAGTGATGTCACACAGCTGGGTCACCGGAGCTGGCATCTCACGCGCTCTCCGACACCGCCACGCGCGGCTCGCCGCTGCTTGTCTGCGGGTTCAGGAGGAGTGGCGTCGTAGCCGCGGCAGACAAACTGGCGCCGCTGGCGCCGGCGCGTGCGCGGACTCCGCCACCGCTGCGCGCGACTCGCCGCCACCGGTCTGCGCTTTCCAGAGTGCCTTGGCAGATGTATTGACGCCAGCGCGTGCGTAGCTATTCGCCTTCGCTGTGCAGTCGCCGTCTGACACTGCGCTGGGGCCGCTTGATAGCGCCTCTGACTGGCATTTGCAGGTGGGTAAGGAGAGCGCAAATGCTGCTCAACGGCGCAGAAGAAGAGCCAAGAAGGTTATCTCATCGGATCCCGAAGTAGTTGCCTAGCAAATAGCGGTTCAACGTACGAAGAATGAACAGAAGAAGGCTGATAACCCTAGATAATCTGGAAAGCTAAGAATAATCAGCCGAAACTTTTGCTAACGCTACGTATATCCTGGCATAGCCGAGCTAAGCCACTGCAAATTTTTTTATGATAAGTAGTTTGAGTACTAATGATTAATTGTACTCTTGACGCCATTGGGCTCATTTCAAATTGTCCAAGTGGTGGCGCATATCGTGTCCCACATTTACCTTAATTTCTCTATTATTAGAGCACTGATGTTGATAATACTGACGTTGTAGACGTTCTCAAACATTGACCTTTCATTCTGACACAAATTGTTACTTGCCTTTCGTGTCCCCTTAAGAGAGACAGAAAGCCCGGAGATCGCGAAAGCTTGCCCTCCCAAGGCTACCATGCACGCAAGTGCCCAAAATGAGAGCGAGAGACCTGTGGATGCGGCAGACATCTTCTGTTAAGGGCCACTACTAATAGCTCGCTTCAATAACTGTACGGCATTTAATTAGGGCAATATCCATTATTAACTGCCGCTAAAATGTCTGTCACCTTTAGTTAATGACGCTACAGAGGACAGTATGGGAAAATTTGGAACCTGCGAGAGGGAATCGCGATTTTTATTCGTCGCGTCCATACAAGAGCATGTAACGCTGCCAACCAGAGTTACTGTGTATGCTACCTTTAGGTAGCAGAGTTGCGCATCTGTTTTCCAAACGCCGCTAGCAACCATGCATTGCGGAGAAGCTGACGCTCGGGCCAATTTTTGTATTTCTCGACGCCGCCGCTGCAGCTCACTTAATTAACATTAGTCATCGACAGCCATGTTTATCGCCGGCCTTCGACACGCGAGACATGTTTATCGGCGACGCGGTAGGCTTGTCGCCCGCAAAAATGGAGTGCGACTTTACCGCATACCTGTGGTTGCTAGCCGGACCTATGCGCTAATCTGCTGCCTAAAGGTAGCATATACAGTGATTCTACTGGCAACATGCCGAAAGCGTCATCTGTAGTACTGCAGCGAAAACCGCATTTTCCCAGTGACGCTATCGCGCCGCTCTCTCGCGCGGGGGCTGACATGAAGAGCTGTGCACGCTGCTCTGAACCAGAAATGATGTTGGTAAGCGCCTTTGGTTTGCCGGCTGTGCCCGATGTTATTTTTGCATGTGACTCCATCTCCGAACAGGTAGAAAGCGGACACCGTTTGTAGTGAAAGAGTCGCCGCGTGTTATCAGCCTAAACGCGCCATTCTTTGACGTCGAGATGCTGCACACTCCTACGTCGAGTGCATATTCCTTTAAGCAAGGGCACTTTTGAACGTTGGCACTCGTGCAAAGCAGGTCTGCATGTCTACGACTAGGCCTCACAAGCTGTTGGGTAGACTGCGTCAGATCTCCCAAACGCCGCAAGGTGCCGCCCCGCAGAGCAATGTCGGCCTCATTTGTCGGGAAGACGACAAGTGAGGCTGTAAAGGGCGATCTCGAATGGGCGGTTTTGAGGCGAGGCAAGCTCAGATCAAAATAACGTTCGAAGAGAGGCTATGGAATATGAAGGACAGTAGATGGGCAGAGAAGGTGTTCCGTTATTTGTATAGGAAGAGCGTTGACACAGAGTGGAGAAAAAGAACTAGGAGGCTTACCAGTAAATACACCGCTGATAGTGCAAGCAATATGTCAACAAAGAGCGTTAAGCGAAAAGTCAGAGAGGCGGAGAGGATTTACTGGACGGCAGCTATGCATGGAGGAAAAACCGGCTCTGAGTAACTACCTGAAGGGCATAAATGGAATAAGGAGGGAGGCATTTTACGATAATTCAAGAGGAAGCGCTTTACTGTTTGAAGCGAGATCGGGTTGCCTTAGAGCGCGTAGTTATACATGTTGTGGGGAAGATAAGGAAACGGCGGAGCATGTTCTGATTGAATGTGGAGATATCCACCCAGGTGTACGTTTGGGCACGAGCCTACATGAAGCCTTGGGTTTTAGGGACAACAATGGAAAGCTAAACACACCCGCGATTGAAATAAGTAAGAGACGGTGAGAGTATTTGGGGCAGAAAATTAGAAAGGAATGACAAAAATAAATATTCGAAAAAATAAGGACATTCTGCCGTAAAGGGCAGAGAACTGTGCTGAGAATTTACGTTTTTTTTTTTCCTGTAGCAAGACAGATTTAATTGAAGTAGAGACATTGGGCAAACATTAAAAAGAAAGAGAGAAAGAGGAACAGTTTTTTTTTCTCGAGCCTGTTGGCACACTTGTCGTCGCCCCGTTATAAAGGGGACACTCATAGCATCCATTCATTCATCTATCGGCTGCTCGCGCGCTTTGTGCACAAATGGACAGCGCTGTACTCTTATGACACTGCAAGCGTTGCTCGCCCTCGCACGAATGCGCCAACGGATGCTGCCTATGATTTTGCACATGAACACGTCGTAGCATGCACTTCGTTTTGGTAAAACCAACACAAATGCTCATAACATGACTGGCGACGTTGCATCGGACCATAATCTACTGCCAGTGCAGTCGACGTGCCTGGTAACTGCGATGTGCACCCACAACTACTCATTTTACGCAAGGACTTCGATCCACGTTGTAACACTTTGCTCAGAGCCGAAAATGAGGCATCAGCAGCTACTGGCTGACTGCTTCGCAGGAAAACGCATTCCCAGAATTCTTTTATCTGCCAGAATTTCTTTCATCAACGTTTTACTCGCGCAATGCCAACGGCTCATCTATTTATTCGGAGAAGAAGAAGAAGAACTGGAAGATTTTCTTCATGTCGTAGCTGCTGTAGCAGCTAAAAGGATTTCCGGGTGAATGAGGGCCTCTTCGATGTCATCGAGCATCAGGTGTCGCCGGACCATCCGCCAGCAGTCTTCGTTGAGGTCGTCTAGCTGCATGCGTCCGTCGTCACGTGGATGGCACTCGACTCGCTCCTTGACGACGCCCGTGATGCGCATGTACTCGTCCAAGCTGGCTGTCCTGTTCAGGTGGCGATGCGCCATACCTCCTATTTCAGCCACGTTGACCTCTACAAGCTCCGCAAGATCTTCCAGCAGCTCAGCATGGCGCTTGCAGATGCGCTCCAAGGCTGCGGCGCTGTACCTGTTGGAGTGAAAGAAAGGAATCTGGAATTCACCTGCCGTGACCACCGTGTAACTTGTTTACCACATATTCGTGAAGATAAATTGTTCTATATTTCAATTGAACCTGTGTACGTGTGCGTTGAATGGCGCCAGGATTTTTGCTCTCCGTGAACAGCTAAACGACATTTTGTTATACGCGGCACTTACATGGAGTTACCACTTTCACAAGCAGAGGCCCGTCCTCACTCTTCGAAGCTGCAGGCTGGTACACCCTATCAAAGTCCCTCAATACCATTATTGAGGGACAATTACTATTATTGTGGTAGCAATCATGTGGGCATTTCAGGCGCATTTTTGGCGTCGCCGTCAGGTTGTATGTAATAGAAAGTAAAATGTTCCCGCTAACACTGTTTAGACGCATGGAGCGTACCTGTGCACGTCAGTAGCCTTCGGGAACGCAGCCGCAGCCGCCAGGAGGCCGAGTTTCTGCGCGTTGCCTCGTAGATGTCGAACAGCTTCCTCGATACGTCCTGCCCTTCTTGGTCCAGACGGCCGTAGAGGACGACGCGGAGAAGTGTGTGGTTGCCCATGATGCCGACGGATAAGCGGTTGACGAAAGCGTTCAGGGTCATCATGCCGCAGACTCCGAAGGTGAGCTTCCTGGTGTTCGTGTTCTCACTCACTGCTTCCACTATGCTCTCCGCGTCCCTGTCGCTCATGTCGCTTAGGCAGATGTTAAGATCCTTTATGCTGTTGTTCCTCGACAGAGGACTGCACGATGAGCGTCCACCACGCGTCCGATACGTCCGATACGACAGCGAATCCAGTGCTCACTTCGAGCTTCCGCAGCACCGACGTAGACTGCACGTACTCTGCCAGAGCCGAGGACACGGCTAGATTACCTCTCGGAATATCTAGGGTCAGACAAGTCACGTGACTGCAATCCAGCAGCTGACGCAGTGCAGTGGCTTTCACGTCTTCGCGCACGCCTAAGCCGAAGTATAGTCCTGAAAACATCTTGCAGTTCAAGAGGTCTGCGTTGTCCTTGACGAAGTAGAGCCCGCATGACACCTTTTCGTGCACACCGCTGTCTTCTAGCGCGCGGCACACGTGCGTAAAATGGCCACAATTATTCCCGTCAGAGAGTATATTAACCTTCTTCAAATGTTGCTTCGAATCAAGTATGTGGTGAAGCGAATCCACTGCTGTAGATTCCATATTTGGTAAGGAATCGACAGCTCTTCGAGTGCCACGTTTTCTTTAAGCGCCTGGAGCCAGGTGTCATAAGTGACGTGATGACCTGGGGAAATTTCTTCGCGGATGTAAAGTATGGCAAAGCTTTGACGACAGTGTTCTCGCCGAGGATCCTGGCAACAAGCTGTATACTCTCTGCGTTGCCCGTAAATGCAGAGATGCCTACCTTGGATATTCTTCTGTTGTACAAGATGCCTTCAAGCACTGCAATTTCGGACTTTACGCTGTCATCCGTGAACCTGAAGGAAGTCAACGAAGGAGAGGACATCAAGTACTGGGCAAGTTCTTCACGGCAAGTTTCGGGAAGCACCCGTCTCCCGAGTGATAGGTCCTTCAAAATTCCACTTTCCGTGAGACACGTGAGCAAGTGCTTGGTCGCCTGCTCTTCCATGCTTATGCCTGAGAGGCTGAGGCCGACCAGAAGGGCGATGCACGCACAAGCGCTGAGAGTGCAGTCGGAAACTCGGCGCAGGAGTCGCTATAAGACGCGCAGTTCATTTCATTAAGCGAGCACTGCAGTTCCTCGAGGCTGGTTAAAGACGGTATGGCGGCGCATATACCTTCAGGCATTGGGAAACCACAACACAGCCTCAGTTTCTTCAAACACGAGTGCGGTAATGCGTCGCAAAGAGGCGACGAGTACTTGTCGAAATGAGAGCGCCTGAGGTCAAGAGATGCCACGCATTTATGGTGCTTCAACAAGCAATGCATAAAGCCTGCGCTCTGCCGCATCTGGTAATCCTGCGGTTCCGGCAGTGACAGGCACTCATTGTCGACGCTGACCAGAGCAAGCTTTCCGCGCGCTCCCGGTATTTCTTGGAGTTGCATCCTCGCTGCAAATAGCAGCTCGTTGCAAGCTGTGAGCTGTCGGACGATGTGGCAAGGCCTTTCGTGTGTCCCCGAGCATCGACTGCTGTGGTCACCGACGGCGGCCCTGAAGCAGACGGTTGCAACTTCTAGGTACGCCGACTGGTTAGCGTAAGACATAGGTGCTCCTTCAATTTGTGGCATGTCAGCGTTGTCATCCATTGTTTTTTCTTCCTGCGAAAGTGCCACTACTCTAGATTTCAATCGCGAATAACCTAATTAAGCATAAATAATAAATACCGACCAGGTACCTCTTCATTTGCATAAGTAATTGAGTTCAATCTTGTCAAGGAATATGAATTTTGACGTCAGTCGATCTAGGATCAAAGGCAATGCTTCCGCGGTGTCACAAACGAGCGCTTAAACCGCATTCGAAATAGTGTAAATCACGGCGCGGATTGGGCGCGCGCCGGGCCAGGCATGCTGGAGCAACATGGCAAAAACAGCCAATCGGAGGCCTCAAAGCGAACTTTAAACATTTGTTTTTTTGTAAGCGTGTTTCTCAATGGAGGGCCTAGCTGAAGCTGGACATTTGAAGACGGATACATGCTGTTCCGAAGAGCCCAAAATGCGGCGCCCGGTTGCACCCAACGTTACTAGGTTAGGTTGGTTGCGCCATTTCGGAGCTATAATGTTTTTATAATGTAATTTAGAATATGCTTAGGAATCCTCTGCAACATTTTTTTGTAATTTCGCTTCGAAGCAAAGGGTGCGAAGGGTTCCCCATTAGGAGGGCATGGGGGCAAAGTACCATGGCATGCCACTACACCCCCCCCCCCTTCGTTTGTTGGGTCCAGTGTTGCGGAATGGGCGCCTCCATTCCGATTCCATTCCGGGGAATTAGAACATGCCGCAATTCCATTCCGTCCAATTCCTCGGAATGAAAACTTAGCACATTCCCACTCCGGGAATAGCCGGGCAGCTCATTTCCATTGCTGCAGTTCATCAACGTAGGAAATGCATCTTGATAGTTTTATCGCGTTAAGAATGAACGCCCCATAAAGCTGATGTCATCAGATGCATTACGAACTGCAAAAGTACGCAAAACACGTTACCAACGTCGAGGAATAGTAGCTTTGGTGACATATCTCGTGCAGTACAACCACCCTACTAATTCCGATAGGGGCAATTCTCCCGCTACCTATAGTATTTGCATGGTCAGCATGTTTGAAACGAATGGTGATGTTGTATAATTGTTTAAGCTTAAATGTGTTAATACTAAAATGACAACATAGCGTATTTTTATGCTGACAAAAGCTGTATTCAAGAAGACTAAGCAGTTTTGCCAGGGGTCTGGAGCTGTCGTGAATATGGAGAAAACCACGATTTGGTTAGTAGGGAACAAAGCCCTCAGATCTGCTGGTATTAGTTGGAACTCTACCGCTCGGGCACCCGGTGCCTTCGCATCGAATACGGAACACAGGGCCGCACTGCTGGTCAGCACTCACGCCTCTCAAGCGCGCCCTCACAAGCATGGATGGATGAGGGGAACTTTCTGTGTTCGCCTGTGCGCAGGTATGCAGTGTCTTCCTTCAAGAAAGCAGAAAACTGGGCGAGTTGGTAGGTATTCATCCTTCACTTACTACACAGGATAGCGCGCACTTACTGTGAAGATGAATGTCTTCCTTGTCGCAAAGGTTATTTCGTGTGTCAGGTACTAAACTGCTCGTGAGATAAAGATCAGGCTTTGCATACAGTATTCGCAACTATCGTGTGGTGGTCTTAATTTGAACCAACGCGCCGTGATAATTGATCCCACCCGGAACAGTGGAAGTGCGGGCTGACCAGCTCCCAGCTCGAGACTCAGGAACGCCGGATCTTCCGGGCTTGAGCAGCAGCGGTCGCTCGCAGCTTTCTGAACTTAGAAGAGGCCCCCCACCTTCATTGTATTTTATCGGCTCAAACAAATGTTTCTACAACCCACAACACGTCCGGGAAATGGTCACTAGTTCTATGGCATCATTACGTCTATAAAAAGGCTTAGGTGTCCTCGTGATATCTAAATGCTGCAATAAAGGTCACAAGGCTTAAGGGGGGGGGGTATGCTGCTGCCGTAGTCCCGCACGACGAATACCAACGGCATATAACCGCGTTTACCCGAAGAACAGAGACAAACTTCGGAGCAACACAGTCGATATACGAACATAATTGTACTAAGCGCGTTTCTTATAAATGTACCGTGCTTGTAATCAGCCAAGCCATACTTAAAATACCGCTTTACTGTTAAATTCGAGGCTCTGACTTACTAATGCTTTAAAACGGCGCATAGACAAAAACGTACTCTATTTTCGGAAAAAGACGTAATTCCATTCCCATTCCATCCGGGCACAAGGCGCTTAATTCCATTCCCATTCCATTCCTCCAAGCGTTGTCCCCATTCCATTTCGGGGTTGCAAAAATGTGGCATGATTCCAGAGTCATTCCAATTCCGGAGTGGCAACTCCGCAACACTGGTCGAGACACCACAAAGGCCGACTAACAACGTATGAGTTGTTAGTCGCCCTTTGTGGTGTCGCGACTTCTCTCTGTGTCCGACTAGCTCAGCTCTCTATCACTGGAAGTTTGTACTGCCTTAACAGAGAGTATATTTTTTTGTGTTATGAACTCTTGGCTCTGACTCGGTCTGTGGACCACAACCGCTCGCTGGCTCGCTAACAGGAGCTTCTCGATTGTCCGTGCTTTCGTAGTGCGTTGGGGTGGGCGGGGATACGTTGCCTCACTCTTGGAATCTGTTCGGCGATGCCTCCCATTGAAGGGGTTGTAACACACGCTTATGCAGAAACTTCATCGCCTTTATCAACATCATAATTTTGGTATCAGTTCGTTTAACTGCGTTTTAAATTACTAACCGACTTCGCTATCCATACGTGACCACGTCGAATAATTGATTTCAGGCTCAAAGGTTACGTATCGTCATAGCGCTGCCACACGTCCTCCTTTAAACCACCTCCTCCCACGGTGATGAGTGAGAGACTCGTGGCCAAGAAGCACATGAGCGGAACTCTAAACGTCATAGCGTGGGTCCTACTTAGGTGGGCAACTATGAACATATAAAATGCATTGTGTGCTTAGAATGTGTGCTTTATTTAGCCAGCACAACATAAGAACTCGGATCTCGTAAGACGGCTGGTATATGCCGGCCCTCCACCTCTCATGTGAGTTCACGCTGATTGTGAGGTCTATCACCCAACACCGCGTTCAACTCTCAATCAAGTCTGTCCTCGCAATGCGTCGAGTAGCCAGAAAGGGAGCTTTCAGGGATTCAGCCCCCGAGATTGTCACATATAAATGTATGTATGTATGTATGTATGTATGTATGTATGTATGTATGTATGTATGTATGTATGTATGTGTGCATGTATTTGTGTGTGTGTGGCGCGCGTTGTACGTACCTACGTATGTACAGTCACCCGAATATTTAACTATCGTGCGCGCGAGCGGCAATTTTTTCTGCATATCTTCGCCATATGGCTGAATTAAGTTCCAGAAAGGGTGCGGGCAAGTGCATACGCACAAAGCACATGCCCACAAAACAATTTTAGCTACTTCGTTCAATCAGATGGCGCTGACACACGAAAATGTTGCCGCAGGGCACGAAAGTGAAAGGTTTGGCCGGCTGTACGTACGTACGTATGTATTTGCCAGGGGCGTAGCCAGAAATTTCAGGGTGTGGAAGGGGGGGGGGGGGGTCAACCATATGATGTATGTTCGTGGGTGTGTCTGTATGTGAGCGTGTAATATCACATGCAAAATTGAAAAATGTCGGGGAGGGATTGAAACCCTTTTTCTACGCCCCTGGTATGTACGTATGTATGTATATAGGTAAGTAGGTAGGTTGGTATGCACACATACAAACACACCGATCATAAAGGGGGTCGACACCCCCACCCTCGAAATAAATTTTCGGCTGCGCAACTGCTTGCAATGCGTTAATGCGCATCCAGTAAATATCTTAAAGTTACCCTGAGGCCTCTGAAAACTTTCAGTAAATCCTGCAGTCAGTCGCCCAAAATGTCACACGAAGTAACCACGGCTCTTATCTATACAATGGCCCAAGCAATGTTCCGCGCATCGTGCTAGGTTGGGTCACGTCTTTATATTTTTAATTAGATGCGAAGGATCTTATGGCGGAGTTCAATCCGGTGGTGGTGATGTGCGGCGTGACCACCCTTACTGCGCATGCGCATACCTCTCCACTCACCCCTCCCCTCCCCCTCTTCACCTGCCCTTTCCCCTCTGCCCTTTCCCTCTCCCCTCCCCCTTTTCCTTCTTCCTCTGAAACGCGGGCTAGACATGCCGAAATTCTCTCCTGCGCAACGCCGCGATGAGCACCTGCGCATGCGCGTCCCCTCCACCTTTCTCTCCTCTCCTACGCTGCCCCCTCTCGCACGCCTGCCGACTGCGTTACCCCGCTCGCCCTGTGAGAATTAACGGCCAGGCTAGAGGTATAGTGTACTAGAATATGGGGTAGTGTGTTCAGACGCCCTCTCTCGCCACGCATCGCGTGAAGCGGCGCGCGTGGACAAAAAGCCGATCCGCGTGGCGGCGCTGCCGTAGCATGGGCTGGCAGGATTGTCTGTGTAGCTCTTCCGCTCCGCATTCTCGGGTGCCTTGCAGTGACCTGTTGCTTGTGTGTCGCGCTCGCTTAGCGGAAGTTTTTCTGGCGATTGCTTTGCTGACCTTGCGACAGTGAGGCAATGCCGAGCCGTCGGTGGCAACGACACTGATTTGCACCTGGGTGCGAAACAGGTTATCATTGGAAAAAAGGTGAGCAGCCAACGCTTTTCGCTGTTCCAAAAGACGGAGCACGAAGAAAACTTTGGGAGCGGAATTTACATCGTAAGGACAGGACCCTGGACGAAAGCTGCTCTCTATGTGAGCTGCACTTCGAGCCGTTATGTGTGATCAGACTACGTGCGCGTTATAAACGGCGAAGAGAAGTTCGCGTACCCGTGGGAGACCAGAGTGACGCCGGACGCCGTGGCGACGTTACTGCCCAATGCCCCAAGCTACTTGTCAAAGACAAAGAAAGCGTCGCATCCAAGACTTCCGAGAAGCGGAAGAACTCTGCGGTGATTCTACAATCTCAAGAAAACGCAGCGTCCTGTGCTGACGGTGAGGCCACTGATTCAGCCCGTCGGCTCCACGCGAGAAGTCAGAGTTGACGATTTGGACAATGCTGTTGAAGCAGGAAAATGGATTGGTGGAGCGCATACTCCAGAGGATTCCATCTGATCACAAAGAATACGTGGAGCAGAAGAGTGATGATCGGCTCATATAAATATGTCGGTTATGTGGCACTAAAGTTCCTAAGGCGAAATTTGAGGCAGTGAAGAAGCTAGAGGGCATATTTACCACTTTTTCAGCAAGCAAGAGCTGTGCAGCAACAGCGTTGTTGCTGTGATGCTGCTCGCAAAAAGCACTTGACTGTACCCTATAGGCTGCAGCCAACATGCAGACCTCCTGATCGCAGCAGTGGTAAAGTTTTATGTGCTGACACGACTTCCTTTTTTCGTGGAGGGGTATCAACCAGTCTCGAGAGGTGAAACGAAAAAAAAAAGTGCATGCGAAAATCAGTCGATGTTCAAAGGGCCACCGTGATCAAGTGGTCATGAACTGATAACTCTTCGGAATGGCAACTAATTTGATCAGTGCTTCTGCTCACTGCAGTGTGCGCGCACGTAAATAAAGAGTTTCTTCCTACAGTCCGGCAGTGGTGCCAAGTGATGTTTCCTTTTGACTGTACAATGCAATCCGGCCACGGCGGCAGTATTTCGGCGGGCGCGTAATGCAAAAACACCCGTGCATCTGTAGATTTAGGTGCAGGTTAAAAGACCCAAGGAGGTAAAAATAATTTACAAGTCTTCCACTACGGCGTGCTTGCAGTCTAATGGTAGTTTTGTTACCTAAGCCACATAATTACGATTGCATGAGGCAACTATCACCAACAACGGTGCCGCGCGTAACGAAAGAGTCGAAGCTGTCGCAGGGTGCAGGCTACGACTCGTTATAGTGATATTTTAACAAAAAACCTTGGGGTTCATAGATGCTCATCGATACATCGAGCTCCTAATTTTTTATTCGTCATCGACCGAGCTTTAAAGAAATTGCAGGGAGTTTTGTTTCCCAGTTATGACTGCTTCGCTGTCGTATGCGTTTTTTTCATTCGGACCGCGTGTTTCAGCTTTATTGCATTTCGTTTTGAATGCATGTACGACCACACCCATTCAGAATGCTTGTCGCTGACGTGTCAGCAATTAAGCACATAAGGTTATTAAGCGCGACGTATCAAAGCACGGAAGCGCATCAAAAGCAATGGCTGGCAATGCGCGATGTGACAGCCCATGCTCAGGTGCGCCATCTCGGCTGTCAATACCAACTGCGGCAGCCATGGCCCCTCCCTCAACCACTACCCATATTCTAGTACACTATACTGAGAGGGAAGACAAGACGCACGTAGCGTTCCTTTCGCGTTCCACGAAGCGAGGTCGGTAGCACGCCCAAAGAACGCCAACGGAACGCGATCGTGCAAGTGCTCCGGCTTCGCATCGCCTCATGGTCCCCTTTAGCGGGAAATGGTGTAATTTTTGCGATAGCAAATTATACGGAAAAACTCGAACGGTCTTTGCCGTCGCCGTCATTTTCCGTAGAAAGTCCAAATTGATAACATCACCCCGGCATCGTACGTTCTACCCGCAAGTAAAAGCTCGTGAGCGCTGGCGACGAGCGCGGCTGACGCGGAGATGAAACGAGGTGGCCGTCTCTGTCGCATAGAGGGCGATTGCAATAAGATCACCGCGCGTAGGAGGCCGGCCGTCGATTGCTCATCAAGCGGAGAGGAAACATTCGGGCCGTCTTTCGTAGGAGCATAAAGGGATGCCAGGGGAGAGGAGGGAAGGGAGGGGCTGCGTCGCTCGAAGAGCGCGGTCGCTGGCGCACACGCGATCTCGACAGGCATCAGAAGACGGGCTAAACTTGATGTGCTCTCAACGCGATGATGATGAGGATGATATCTGGCGTTTAACGTCCATAAACCACGATATGATTATGAGAGACGCCGTAGTGGAGGGCTCCGGAAATTTCGACCACCTAGGGTTCTTTAACGTGCACTTAAATCTAAGTACACGGCTCAATCATTTTCGCCTCCATCGAAAATGCAGCCGCCGCGGCGGGATTCAATTCCGCGGACCTTCGGGTCAGACAGTCGAGCGCCTAACCCTAGAACAACTGGCGTGCCGCTCTCAACGTTACTTCGACGTCGTGGTGTCTAATTTCGTACAAAACGTAATAAAATCTGACCCGAAAGATACGGACGAGTGACACCGCTATGAGAGTCACTTGAAGGAAAACCTCAAAGGCTGAATGCCGTAGGCCCATGTGACGAATACTGGGTGTCGTATGATAGCTGGGC